>NW_027286659.1:0-267500 GCF_022747635.1 Hetaerina americana | reverse complement strand
CAAGCAGAACAATCAAGGCTTCCATTTGTAGCATTTTCTAATCCATTGTAAGCCTCCTCCACCACCAGGCCAAGCTTACAAACCCCCTCATCAGCAATATCTTGACCACCTTCCCCCGCAAACTGCTCCCTACGTAAAAGCTGATGCATTCCAGCCACAAACTTTTGTAACCTTTGGTAAATGTCATCCCGTTTATTCCTTTTTTATGAGAATAATTGTAATCCCCTGGTCAGCTTGAGCTGTCAACCAAGATGACCAGAGAGTTATAGGGACATAGGCAGAGTAATTGCTTCAGGCAAATTCACTTTTATAATGAGGAACACTACAAAACCTAGGAATTTTCAGCCAAAGTGGAACTGGCTGAATATCAGCCAAATATCTTAAGTTTCCCAAGTTTACTAGGATTAAAATACGATTGTCAGCGAGTTTAAAATAACTTGCTGACATTCATCAAAATGGAAGTTCCACCAACAGAATTGCTTAATATCTATGTTAACAGAAATGAGATGACAGTCATTGAGGAGGATTTTCACGGTGATGACTACAGGAGCCTGGACCTGTGATGCTCAACCTATGTTGAATTGTCAAGTGGTGGGTTTGGCAATAATGACATCCGTGTTTTTTAGTCTTATTTCAATTTGTAAAATTGTGGTTGCTGTTTGTGAAATACGATTGCTGTGATTGGGTGGTTGACATCTTTGAGAGAGGGTTGGGATGCATTGTAAGCATGCCCTTTATGTTTGCAACATTTTCATCAACATACATTGGGTCAATTAGGATTAATGGCTCCATTAAGAGCTAGAGCAGTATTTTCCATTTGTTTTAATGGTTGATGAAAATTGTAATTAGCATTGATGTAACCTTTTTGAAGTTTTTCCACCAATTCAAACATATAGTACGATTAAGAGAACTCATTTTTATATTTTTTGTTGTTTTCAATAAGTAATACAGTAGTAATTTGCTTTAAATTCCCATAATTTTTCATGCACGATTATACCAGAGTTTCAGGAAAACAGTTTTCAGCTAAAAAAAATTTACCATTAAATTTTATAAAAAATAGCAGCCCTTCCTCAAGTGTATCTTGTTTAACATTTAATCCTCCTAGTTTTGCTTAAAAGTCGATTAAAATTTAGCTAGGATAGCTTGCCAAATTTAAGCAAATTCGGGAGAAAATATTTTGCAGTGAGGGGATTAATGGCAGGGATATTGAGAAAGTGTTATCCAAACTTATTTGTAGCATGGTTCTGTACATTTATTGAAACCTGCTAATTGAAGCGAGTTGATTTGCTGAGATTTAGAGGATTTTGGACAATGGGTGGGGATCGAAAATATAAAATGAATAGATGGGAGAACAAAGAAAATGTTTTGTGATTAACAATGAGCTATCACCCTCTGAAAGTCTCTTTTTAATCTTTTTTGCTGTATTCTCAATTTCAGTTAATATTTTCTCCACTGAATCAACCTTGTTAAAATCCTTACCTCTTCCTTGCACTCTCCTCCCCGATTTCTCTTGATATTGACCAACAAATTCAGATTACCCTACTTTATCCACCTTTCGTCTTTCTCCATGGGATTGCTTCTATGCTCGATGGGATCTTCATCTATATTTTGAAGATGCATGCATGCCTTCAGGAGCAGTACATGATTGATTTGGTTGACCACTTGAATATATCTGATATCCCCTCCCCGGACTACAACCTTGACGTGGTGGAAGGGCTTGTGCCTTCCGATGACCCCTAGAGCTGTGCTGGCGGGAGTAATGATGATTGTTCCTGGTAAGGTCACCCACACCAGATAGGTCGAATGTTAGGAGCCGGACGAAAGGTATTCCACGCAGCGTCTGTTCCTCAGTGAGGCGGCTGAAATGGCGTCTGACCCCAGTGGGGCGGCCAATAAGTGATGGTGTCACGTTAAAAACACTATTGAGGAAGGCAACGGGAAACCACCTCAATTATCATTCCCAAGAACAAAATGATAGACACTACAGAGAATATGAGTCCTGACAACTATGGGACTTGGCCCAGTCGACCATGTGTTAAGCCCGGCAGCAGGAGAGGCAAGGCTTCCGCGGTCGTCAACCCACAAAACCCTTGGGAAAACCGACAGCAGCAGGACAGAAGACGCAGAAGAAGAAGGCCACATTAGTTAGAATGTTAGGACCTGGAATGTTAGGACAATGCTGGGGATAGGAAAATTAGAGAATATAAAGCCAGAGATGGGTAGTGGAAATATAGATATTTTAGATCTAAGCGACCTTCCACTTTGACAGACCCCAAACATATCAAATTGGTGAACGATTTGGTGTGGGTAAATTGTCGTTTAACTGTTAGGGAGATAGCCGAGGAAGTGAACATTAGTTTTGGATCCTGTCAGACAATTTTGATGGACATTTTGAGCATGACGTGCGTCTCATAAAAATTTGCCCCGCGGGTGCTGACTGATGAACAGAGACAAAACGTGTGGACATTTGCCAGGAACTCCTGGATCAGAGCCAATGCCGACCCAGAGTTTCTTAGAACCATCGTAACCGGTGACGAAACCTGGGTTTACGATTATGATGTTGAGACAAAGGCCCAGTCTTCTCAGAGAAAAGGTCCTCTTTCTCCGCGACCAAAGAAAGCTCGCATATCCCGGTCCAAAGGGAAGGTCATGCTGGTGTGTTTCTTCTATTGGCAAGGGCTGATTCATTACGAATACGTCCCTCAAGGTCAAACCGTCAAAAAAGATGCCTACTTTAAGGTTATGAAGAGGCTGTGGGTTGCAGTGAGCCGAAAGAGGCCGGAGAAACAATGTATGGCGTTTCCGCCACGATAACGTGCCGGGCCACACGGCACTGATCGTGACAGAGTTTTTCGCCAGAACCGGAACTTCCGTGATCCCGCAGCCACCCTGCTCTCCAGATGTGGCTCCATCAGACTTTCTTTTGTTTCCAAAGTTAAAATCAACCTTGAAAGGGCACCGATTCGACTCTGTTGCAGACATTAAAATTAATTGTACGGTGGCCCTGGAGAGGATCCCTAAGGTACTTACGAGGCAGGGTTCGAGGGTGGGAAGAAACGTTGGCAAATGTTTGTCCTCACTCAAGGCATGTACTTTGAATACGACAAGTTCGATTAAGCTGTACCTGTCGAAATAAACAAATTATGAAATCAGTATTTCTCTTTTAACCACACCGTGTGCAATGGTTAGGCACAGATCAAAGGATAGTATGATCAATTCGCACAGCTTCCCAGGAGCAGATGTGGACTCTGATCACAATTTAGTAATTATAAAGTGCAGTGTCCGATTCAATAAGATAAGGGAGGGGTGGCGGATTAGGAAATGGAATGTAGAAGAATTAAATGAATTGACAAGGAAGATGTATCAGCAGGCTGCAGAGAAAATCATGAATGAGGGAAAAGAGCGGAGTAATATCAAGTAAATATAGAAATATATCAAAAATGGTATCGAAAACCACAAAAGAAACTACAGGAACTGTTAATGAGAAGAGGACAAGAAAATCATGGATGACGGATTAAATGATTGGAAAGATAGATGAGTGGAGAAAATGGAAGGATGTAAATACAGATATAAGCAGAAGGAAGAACAAAGAGTTAAATAATAAAATGAGATGGGTAACAAATAAAGCAAAAGAAGAATAGAGGAAGATGCAGTGTGAGAATATGAAAAGCCTACAGAGGGAGGGTGAAATTGGTGCGCTATACAGCGAGGTTAAATCACTATTGGGAAGTAAGAAAGGAATTTCTGTGTTAACAGTCAGAGGTCATTCGAGTAACATAATAGTTGAAACAGAAAAGATCCAAGAGAAATGGAAGGAATATAGAGAAGAACTGTATGGTAAAGAACCTTCTATGCTTAAGTTTGTTGACCTGTGTTCTACAGGAAGATAGCTTTGGTTCAAGCATATTCAGCGATGAGATAGATAGGGCTTCAATGGAGATGCAATCAAATAAGGCAGTGGGGGTAGACAGCATTCCTGCGGAACTACTAAAATAGACTGATTCATAGTAGCTATGAGGATGGAATCTGGCCAGAAGACTTTGTGAGATCAGTGTTAGTTCCTATTCTGAAAAAGGTAAAGGCTACATCTACATCTACATAATACCCCGCAAACCGCCGCAAGGGCATGTGGCGGGGGGTGTTAGGTCACCAACCGAAAAAAGGAAAAATTCCACATGCAAAAAAACAACACGGAAAATTACACCCACAGCAGCGCACACACTCATGCAAAAATCCCTTCATCCAATACTCATGCAAATACATTTACCGCAAAACAACTAAAAACTGCACCCCAGGATGCAGCACGAAAGCCATCCTACAACACGGAAGCCAGGACACAACAAGCAAGAATGTGAAACATCACTACCACATGAACATGCACCACAAAACACTCTACCCCCAGACGAGAGGTTTCTCTCTCTGGCCCTCAACCTGAGCGGACCTGCCTACTGAGCGCTCCTGGTAACCGGGTTGACCCACCAGAGACTACCTGCCTGCCAGCTTGATTCTTGGTGCCTTTGGTTTTAGTGAAGTGCAGTATAGTGTCAACGTATACGTTGCTTCGTTTATATAGTTTTCGTTTTGTGTATGGTTTGTTAACCGTAGTGTGTGGTAGTAGTAATTTATTTAGTGGATTGTGGTGGTTTTTGTCCTTCGACTCTGATTGGTGACCGGTGAGTGCTTTCCTTTTTCTTACTATCTTTTTTTGGTCCTCGGAAAACCAGACCTTACTCAAGCATCGTTTTTTCCACTTAGGTTTCATATTCAATTCCAAATCGTAACTTATTGTTTGAGCTAAATTTAGCTAACCCCTTTTAGAAATTTTACCATAGTGTATACAGGTTAGCTTTTGTTGGGAACTCGGTAGTTAAATTAGGATGGCTTCATCCAGGTCCCCTGTTGCCATGCTCGAAGGCACTGGCGAATGCGCGGCTTTAAGGGCCCGTATCATCATGCTGGGGAGAATGGTGCGGGAGCTTCGATCGGAGATCGCCGGCCGGAGGGCTCCCCTCAGGAGAGATGGTGCTCAGGGTGGGAATACGAAAACCCGCCACGCCCATAGGGGTGCACGGATTCGTCCGAATGCAACACGTGGCTGGGCGATTAGAGACCTACCCCGTGTCCCATCTCTCAACGAGGGAGTGTCTCACGTCCGTAGGTCGGACGATTGGAGGGTCGTCTCTCGGGGCAAGGGGAAGGTAACGCTGCGGCGAGGATTGGACTCTGCGGAGGCAGATACCATCCCCGTCTCCAACAGGTACCAGGTGCTGTCGGATGACAGCACCACCGTACCTGCAGCCCCTACCCCTACTCCGAGGGCACTGCCTAGGGTAAGGCATCAGCGGTCGGGGAGGGAGGGAACCGTTATATTAGGTAGTTCAAATGTCCGGTGTATAATGAATCCGCTGCGCCGCAGAGTCCAACAGGAGGGAGGTGTTGGATTCTTGTCGTCCTGGTGTATACCAGGCGGCGGGGTACCCCAGGCGACGCTGGCGGTGAAGGCGGCCGTCAGTAATACGGGCTGCTCCAAGCTACGCATTGTGGCTAATGTCGGGACAAACGACGCCTCGGAACGTGGATCTGAAGAGATCTTGCGCTCCTTTAAGGAGATGCACTCGGAGGTGAAACGAGTCGAGGCAGAGTTGAAGGTCCCAATTAAATTAAGTATATGTAGTATTGTGCCGCGAGTAGACCGCGGAAGGCTCGTTTGGAGCCGCATTGAGGGTTTAAATCAGAGATTGCTGGGATTTTGACGGGGAATCGGAGCGGACTTGGTTAATCTGAGGCCCGTCCTCTCATCGTGTCGGGTACCCCTTAATCGCTCCGGGGTCCATTATACTGCCGAGGCATCGCAGTTGGTAGCGCGTAGGTTACACGAACACGTGTCGAGGGTTTAGCATAGCTGGTAGGCAAGAGCGTAGGTCATATATTGGGAAAAATAAAGTAGAATCCAGCGCTTTTTGTCAATTGAGTTCAGGTAATGCCTCTCAAATCCCCAAAAAAATTGAACAAACAAACACTTGCGTTAAAACAACATATAACCCACGTAAATTAAATAAAATTGGTGCCTCTACATACATAACAGATAGCAATGCAAGTGAATGTAATTCTTTTGTCTCTGTTCACCACGAATCGTCTCAAAACAGTTTTTTTAGCTTACATAAAACCGAAAAACAAGAAGTTATTAGCCATATTAAAATTATAACATTAAACTGCCGTAGCATTAGAAACAAAATATCGGATATTGAACACATTTTTGTCAGTACAAACGCAGACATAGTAGTTGGAACGGAAAGTTGGCTCGGAGATATAGCAAACAATGAGGTTTTTCCAAACGGATTCACAATTTACAGAAGGGACAGACCAAATAGGTTGGTTGGGGGAGTATTCATTGCAGTAAAGTCACATCTTAGTAGCCAACGATATGAATGCGACGTAGATGACATAGAAAGCGTTTGGTGCAACATTAAGGACTACAACGGCAGAAGCCTATTCGTGTGGTCATTTTATAGAGCCCCAGATTCTAACACAGATGTCCTACACAAGCTCGACGAACAAATATCCACTCTCAGCAGCAAACATAGCAACAGTATTACTATAATCGCTGGTGACACAAATCTACCGTCAATTGACTGGGAACACTACTGCGTAGGAAAATCTGCGATAAACAGAGACTCATGCCAAGAACTCCTTCATATATTCACAAAACACTCCTTAGAACAAATTGTTAAATCACAAACACGGGGCCAAAGCATACTAGACATCTTTGCGGCATCTAAGCCCGAAATCATTAATAACATTGAAATAATAACGCGGAATCAGTGACCATAAGGCTATTCTTGTAGAGTTAAAAACTAAGTTGGTCAAAATAAACAAAGAAAAGCGTAAAATATACCTATACAACAAGGCAAATTTTAACGGACTAAGAGAATATTTACACATAAAAATACCAGAATACAAGACAAAAACACTGACAACAAATACAGAGAACACTTGGAATTATTTCTTAAATATTTTACGCGAAGGAATGAAGACGTACATCCCGTCCAAACTCAAATGCGACAGTAAGGAACCTAGATGGTACAACGGGGAAGTCAGATCGGCATTAAGAAGGCAAAGAAAGCTACAGTCAAATTTCAAAAAGAGTTTAAAAAGTGACGATATAAGTTATGTGAATACAACCAAACAGCTACTAAAAGAATGTCGTAGTAAGACGAAAAGTATTATGCGCACAGCACTACACTCTTTTAAATCTAAAATGCTAAGCGAATATCTTGAGGAAAATCCAAAGTTATTCTGGTCCTATGTTAGGGAAATACAGGGTAAACGTCCCACTGTTCACTCTTTGAAGACGGAAAATGGAGAAATCATTACAGATAGCGTGAAAAAGGCAAATATTTTAAACCATTTTTTCCAGAGCGTCTACAACAAAAACAAACCCACCAAACGATCCTCCACACCCACCCGGGGAACACATGAGCGATCTTACACTGACCAAGCAGGGAATAGTACATCTGCTCCGTAGTATCAAAGCACACAAGGCACCTGGTCCGGAAGAAATACCTGCTAGAATATTAAAGGAGTTAGCTGAAGACATTGCCCCATTTTTACATATTGTTTTTCTAAAATCGATAGAAGGCTCATTGCCTCGCGACTGGAAGCTAGCCCATATAACTCCCATCTAGAAAGGCGGCGATAGGGATAAACCAACCAATTACCGACCCATTTCTTTAACATCGATCTCTTGTAAAATATTGGAACACATTATTGTCACTAACATTATGAGATTTCTTGATACTAGGAAAATACTAATCCACAACCAGCACGGATTTAGGAAAAGCAGATCTTGCGAAACACAACTTGGTCTCTTCATTCACGATATACTTAGATCGGGAGAAAACAAAACACAAGCCGATGTAGTATTCCTGGATTTCAAAAAAGCTTTCGACAAATTCCCACACAATAAATTGTTACATAAACTTAAATACTATGGGATCAATGAGAAAATAATTAATTGGATTAGAGACTTCTTGTCAAACCGCAAACAAATATTAGTCATAGATGGGTTGTGCTCAACGGAGAGAGATGTTACTTTGGGCGTCCCCCAGGGAAGTGTAATAGGGCCTCTTCTGTTCTTAATATACATAAATGACTTAAGCACACACGTTAGTAGCAATCTAAGGTTATTTGCTGACGACACGGTGATATACAGGGAAATAAGAAGCCAACTAGATCGCGAGCTACTCTCTAGAGACTTAGACAATATCTCGGAATGGTGCAATAAATGGGGAATAACACTTAATATAGATAAATGTGCAGTTTTGAAATTATGGAATAAAGGAAGCGAGGAACAGGATATAAACTACAAAATAGAGGGATCAGTATGGACTACGGCAAATCAAGTTAAATATTTGGGGGTTGTTCTAACACCACGCCTTTCATGGGGAGAACATATCAGGACAATATGCGGATCAGCTTTAAAGAAACTTGGCTTCATAAAACGGGTGGTGGGGAAATGTAATGAAAAAGTTAAAGAGAGGTGTTATTTTGCTCTAGCTAGACCTCATTTGGAATATGCCGCAAGTATTTGGGATCCGTGGGAGAAAATTTGGCAAAAAGAATTAGATAAAGTCCAGAGAAAATCCGCTAGATTCGTTAAAAATTGTTATGATAAAAACACAAGTGTGACAGGTCTCTAAGGGTATTTAGGCTGGGAACCACTTGAAGTGCGGAGAGAACAAGCGAGGCTTAGACTTTTAGAAAGGTTCAGAACAAACGAGTTTAACTATGACACTGAAGGATAAGGGGGATCGAGATGGTGCGGGGGCTAACGTACTGGCTTCCCACCCTGAGGGCGCGGGTTCAAATCCCGGCGGTGTTGAATATTTTTCAGAGGTATCTCGATCCCTACTTGAGGTGCTTTGTGGAGGGCACTTTGAGTGAGTACGCCGTCCGTCGGATGGGACGTTAAACTGCGGACCCCTTGGCGCCTTTCGTAAAGAGTAGGCTAATGCCGACGCCGGGTTTCTCTCCACCCTTCATCCTTTCCTGTCCATCCCCTATGGCGCAAATGACCTTAGCTGTCGGTCGCCTCCCCATAAAACTACTACGACACTGAAGGAATTATAATGGCCCCACACTACTTAGGTAGATCAGACCACAAAGATAAACTAAGGGAGATAGATTCCAAGACAGATAGGTACAAATACTCATTCTTTCCCCGAACAATCAGAAATCATAATAGCAAGAAACCGAAGTCACTTTAAAAATATTAAAAACGTTGAATTTACAAGTCGGAACAAAATTAAACACTATAGAGATGTTAGGTATACTTTCAGGTGCATGTGTATGTAAGGTGTAGATTGAGTGTTTGCATGTGTGTGGGGTGTAAGTGTTCATGCATGAATGTATGCAATGTTTTTTTTATACATGATTTTGTGGTTATTGCATGCGGTTTTCTTTTTCTTTTCTAAATTACGGGTGGTGTCCTAACACCCCCCGCCATACGCCCTTGCGGCGACTTGCGGGGTATTAAGTAGATGTAGATGTAGATGAGGCTGTAAAAGGCAAGGAATGCGACCCAACGTTGCAGGTAGCAGGAATTTCCCCCCGCTGAGAGGGACGAGGGACTGAAAGGGAAACTTAAAAACAGATGAACAGAACACGAATGAGGTCATTCGGAAAGAATGGGTTATTATAACTAAAAACCTAAGGTTAGTGGAAGAGCATGCCTTTAGGTAGAACAAATTATTTTTTAGACGCTGAGGGTGGCAAATGGAATTTTTGCTATCTATAACCCTGCAGTTGCTATCCCGTATTGTCCGTGGGAAGAAGGAGTCCTTGAGTCGGCTAGTTCTGGCATCTATTTCCCGAATTTTACATGCATGATCCAAGCGACCAATGTATGTAGGAGTACGAATAATTTGCGAGACCTCGGTGCTGAAACATGCGGATCTAAATTTATTTAATAATTTCAATCTTGCATTGAATCGTCTCTCTTCCAATGATTCCCTGCCCAAATCCATAAGCATTTCGGCGACGCTTTGCGTTTTATCGTAGGAATTTTTTGCAAAACGGGCTGCCCGGCGTTGAACCTTCTCAATTTCCCGAATGAGACCTTTTTCAATCGGATCCCACACGCTGCATGCGTATTCTAAATGAGGCCTTACAAGAGCGTGGTAACAACGTTCTTTGACCTTCGAGTCACTTTTTCCGACAATGCGTCTAATGAATCCCAATTTTTTAGATGCTTGACCGCAGACTTTACGTATGTGAGTCCCCCAAGTTAAGTATTTTGTGAATGTGACACCTTGGTATTTTACCGTATCACCTACTGCTAGGTCACCTCCAGCTAATTTATAAGCAGATCCGGTTGATCTTTTAAAGAAATTTACCACCGAACATTTATTATAATTTAGTGTCAATCCCCAGTTAGAACACCATTTAGTAATGCAATCTAAATCCTGCGCTAGAATAAAACGATCTTCATCCCCAGATATCTCCCGATAGATCGCCGTGTCATCCGCGAACATCCTAATTTTACTTTTCACTTCGCGGTTCAAATCGTTAACAAAAATCAAATAAAGCAACGGGCCGATTACACTTCACTGAGGTACCGCCGACGTGACTCGAACGCTGTCGGAACTAGCGCCATCAAGGACTACCCTCTGTTCCCGCTCTGAAAGAAAATCTTTAACCCAACTTTTGGCGCCCTTGTTTATACCCGCGACCTTTAGTTTATAAATGAGTTTACCATGTGGGACCTTATCAAATGCCTTTTGAAAATCTAAGAAGATGGCATCCACTTGCCTACCTCTCTCACCCGATAAAAGTAAATCATGTGTAAATAATCCTAATTGGGTTTCGCAAGAGCGGGTTTTCCTGAATCCGTGTTGATTGCCACTTAAAAAGTTAATGTTATCAAGGTGTCTCATTATTGAACTGACAATTATGTGCTCTAAGATTTTGCAACAGATAGAAGTGAGAGATATAGGTCTGTATTACTGGGGTCCTCCCTGTCACCTCTTTTAAAAATAGGTGTTATTTGCGCGGTTTTCCAAATCATAGGTACTTTGCACTCTGTGAGAGATTTGTTAAATATGAATTCAAGGTACGGGGCAATGTTTGGAGCTAAATGTTTTATTACCCTAGCTGGTATATTTTCGGGACCCGGGGATTTGTTGGGTTTAATCTCCTTAAGCAATTTTAGAATTCCTTGTTGGTCCACTGTTATTTTTTCCATGGGTAGTGTATGTATTGTTTCTTGGAGATATGCGGTGGCAACATCATTCGAGAAAACGCTTCGGAAGAATGAATTTAGGATGTTAGCTTTACCATCGCTGTCTGTATGAATTATATTGCTACAATCCCTTAAGCAAGCCACGGTTTGTTTACTCCCGTTTACTTCCCTAACATATGACCAGAAAGTTTTGGGGTCAGTGTCCAAGTGCTCGCAAAGTACTTTGCGTTTAAAATCCAGTAAGGCGCTACGTAATTGTGTTTTGGTTTAAATTTTAGAGGATCTATATGTGTCCCACAATTGTTTATTCTCAGGGGATGATGTGTTCACGCCTGCCCTCTTTACCCTAGAGTGTAACATTCTCTGCTTTCGAAGGGCTTTTATAACGTCTTTATTGTACCACCTGGGATCGCGATTTGCTTTAACGTATTTTATAGGTATGAAATCTACGATTCCTTTTTGCATGATATTGACAAATTCTGTCCAAGTTTCTTCCACGTTGACATGAATTAAGCGGGTTTTGAACTCGGGTAGTGAAGAGTTTAATTGATTGGCAAAAGAGACTACATCATATGAGGACTATAGAACAATATGTTTGATTTCGTACGCAGCTTAAGTTTTTCTCAGGGACGTCAACAAAAGAATAGAGATTAGGGCAAATGATTACTCAGGGGATGATCTGTTTGGATTTTGGAAGGGAAGAGGTATTCGTTATGCCATTGCAGTAATGAGATTATTAATTGAGAGGAATATATCTTAGCTTACACAATCTCTCCTCCAGGTACTCGTAATTAACACAGGCTTGGTTGATTAAAAACTGATTTAAAAACCGGTCCCGTCTTATCAAGTTCTTGTTTTTGGCCGAATAAAACATGGCGTAGCTATTTTTATCTGTTTTTATCTGTCATTGCCGCTCTACCTAACATTCTGGGAAGCCACAACTGCATTCTTACTGCGCTTGTATATTATCTTCTTATTTAAATACCAATTTCTTGTTGCATTTTTCAATCAAGTAAAGTATGCGTAAATTATTTGCCCTCCCATCATTATTCCTAAGTCAAATTGTCTCTCGGATTTTTGCTTTCTCTGAATATGTCTCCCTTAATAACTTATAATCTGTAATACAAAATCCACATTTATGTGAACAAATGGTTGGCTCAAAATCAATAAGTACTAGATAAAGATGCTTGTTAGTTGCATCCGAGAGCCAGAGGCCGAGGGAGCGAGGTCGGAGTGACCGTCCCTCGTGACAGAACGGGGAGGTTGTGCCCTGGGATGGGATAGGGGAGGCCAACGTGAGTGCATTGCTCTATTCTTCCGCGGCGCCGATTCGACCTTCGGCCATTACGAGGAGGTTCTCCTCCGAGAACCTTCAACCCTCCTCCCCGGGAGTACAATCTCCTTGGTTGAACTGGGCGGGCGTGCCGGCAAGGAGCTCCGTAGTGTCGATCCGAGCGGCAGCGAACAAGTTAGTCTTTTAAAACTGTGTTTTCAAAGTAAATAGTGAAGGGATATAAAGTTTTGTGTCTTTGTTAAGTGCCCGAATGTTCTGTTCTTTAACAGAAGAGTAGTGGTAGCTAAAAAGACAAACAATGGTGTAGTTAATTTTTCAAGATACCTCTAAAAAACCGGATTTTACCGAAGTACTCGGGAACCGGTTCAGTGAGCTTAATTATATTTAAGAGTTAGAATGGTGTTTTAAAAGTTAACCTGTGTTGTGAATTTGGTGGCGATCAGACGACCTTTAAGGTGAACCGGAACACGTGGCCACAGACCAGAAGTGACGATAACTTCCGAACGGCTGACTATATGACAGCCAAACTCAGCGTACTAATTGTAAGTATTAATGTTAACTACCGTAGTGAATTAAGTGAAGATTGGACGACTTTAAGAGCGGAAATAGCCGATTCCTCCGTAACGGCGGGCGATATACTTGTACATGACGCATTTGGGAGACACTAACCAGATATCTTTGCGTGTGTTTTAATTAGTGAAGTGAGAATTTAATTGTGACCTGCTGACCTGAGTGTGACCTCAGTATGCATGTTTAGTATGAGCCCAGGCCAAAACAACATATGAAATTAGAGTGAGCATGCAATTATTGAACATGGCTTCGGAAAACGGCCCGGGTGAGGACCTTTCCTCTATCAAACTTAAAATTGAAACTAAGGTAAACGAGCTCAAACAAATGATAGCAAATGAAAGAATCGCCAAGGGTAAAAAAGGGGACTTATGAGCTGTGTTGGTGCTCTCTTCGGCTGTTTTGACAGTGTGGCCACATTAGTGAATAACATTCTGATAGCTAAAGCGACAACCGACGAAATCCTTGGGAAAACACATATCATCAGAAGCGAAATACGCGAAGAAATCGCAAAAATACCGACACAAGCAAGGAAAGAAGCATCATTCTATGAAATAGTATCAGCTCAAAAGCTGGATTCGAAGGGTACTAAGGTAGAACTTCCCAGCAGAAAGCGAATAATTACGAAATAATCAAAGAGCGTTCTAATATTCTCACCCGACGATTGTAAAAAGATCGAGACCAGCGAAGACACAAAGAAGGAACTTATAAACCTAGTAGATCCGAAAGAGAAGGGAATAAAAATTCTAAGAATAGCAAGAATAAGGAATAGAGGTATTAAGGTAGAATCAAACGACTCTGATTTGGAGGAAAAACTAAAAAGCTGCGACTGTTTCCGATAGAGAGAACTGATAATGGAAAAAGAGGAAAGGAATAAGCCGCGTCTCCTTATAACGGGAGTCAAAGAGACACTTAAGGAAGAAGAAGTACTTAAGTGTATCAAACTGCAGAATGACCTATCTGAAGAAAGCGAGGTAGCTCTAAGGTATAAATTTGGTAAAAGAGAAGCCACAAGAGTAAACTGGGTGTTAGAAGTTGACGCCAGGGCCAGGAAAAGACTACTGACAAAAAAAGAGTGTATAAAGGCTATTAATCACACCAAGTCCACGACCACCTTACAATTCTGCAATGCTATATTTGCCAGAAATTTGGACACTTAGCAAAAGAATGTAAGAGTGATAAGAGTACCTGCAGTCATTGCTCTGGGGAACATGACTCGAGGCAATGCAATGAAAAAGGAAGCAGTACAAATTGTATAAATTGTGTGGAAGCTGGAAACGGGAAATTTGACCACAATTCCCATGACAACAAATGCCCTATCATTCAGAGTAAGTTGGAGTGGCTAGTCGGTACGATAGACTATGGAGAATAATCAACATATTCTCAAAATAGGGCAAATAAACACCCAACGAGCCAAAACGCCCACATTAGAACTGAGGGAGAGAGAACATCATCAGACCGGGAGAGCAAAAGACCTGGAAAATACGAGGGATGGGAATGCGGGCAAGAAGCATCCCAAGTACCTTGCTTGTGCTTGTTACCACGCTCTTGTAAGGCCTCATTTAGAATACGCATGCAGCGTGTGGGATCCGAGTGAAAAAGGTCTCATTCGGGAAATTGAGAAGGTTCAACGCCGGGCAGCCCGTTTTGTAAAAAATTCCTACGATAAAACGAAAAGCGTCGCCGAAATGCTTATGGATTTGGGGTGGGAATCATTGGAAGAGAGACGATTCAATGCAAGATTGAAATTATTAAATAAATTCAGATCCGCATGTTTCAGCACCGAGGTCTCGCAAATTATTCGTACTCCTACATACATTGGTCGCTTGGATCATGCATATAAAATTCGGGAAATAGATGCCAGAACTAGCCGACTCAAGGACTCCTTCTTCCCACGGACAATACGGGATAGCAACTGCAGGGTTATAGATAGCAAAAATTCCACTTGCCACCCTCAGCGTCTAAAAAATAATTAGTTGTATTTAAATGCATTTTCTTCCACTAACCCATTGTTTCCGAATGACCTCATTCGTGTTCTGTTCATCTGTTTTTAAGTTTCCCTTTCAATCCCTCGTCCCTCTCCGCGGGGGGAAATTCCTGCTACCTGCAACGTTGGGTCGCATTTCCTGCCTTTTACAGACTCTTGGGGATAGAGTGTTTCGTGGTGCATTTTCATGTGGTGTTTCAATTTCTTTCTTGTTTTGTCCTGGCTTGCGTGTTGTTGGATGGCTTTCGTGCTGCATCATGAGGTGCAGTTTTTTAGTTGTTTTGCGGTATATGTGTTTGCATGAGTATTGGATAAAGGGATTTTTGCATGAGTGTGTGCGCTGCTGTGGGTGTAATTTTCCGTGTTGTTTTTTTGCATGTGGTATTTTTCCTTTTTACGGTTGGTGACCTAACACCCCCCGCCACACGCCCTTGCGGCGGCTTGCGGGGTATTATGTAGATGTAGATGAAGTAATCCAGCAAATAAGGTTTTCGCCAGCATTATCTTATTTAACAACAGCCTAGACGTTCTTGAGTTAACACCTTACCGCGACGACTACCATGCAGTCGCTGTGATAACGTCAGGGAAAAGCTCAATAATAATAATAAGTGCATATTTTCCTCCGAGTAGGTGTATCAAACCGTTCAAAGAATACATAAGAAAAATCGAAGTCATAAAATCTTACTATGTACAGATAGTAATGCCAAAAGTGAAACCTGGTTTCATAGGTTTACGGACTCAAGAGGAAGATTAATTGAAGAACTAGTCCTAGCTGAAGACCTTTACATTACTAACTGTATCGGAGAACCGTTTACCTTCTCCAGTCCGAATGGCAAATCCAACAGACCTGACCATCGGTAAAGCCAAATCATCCGAAACATCACCAACTGGAAAGTCCAGCCAGGGAAGATTACCGGTTACCACCAATTGATTACCTTCGACATTAAAGAAGCTAGTTACAGGGATACACCCAAAATGAGATATATACTGAGAAATGCCGATTGGGAAAAATCTGAGGAAACCTTCCTGAACGAACTAGTAGCCTCGGAAGGGAATACTCCATGGACACCAACAATGGAGCAAATAGATCTCAATATAGCAAGACTAACTAAAGCTATAAAAAACTCCATGAAAACAAGTATTCCAGTAAGATATTACAGAGGAAAAACTCATCCTTGGTGGAATTATGGCCTAAACAACCTCAAAAAGCAAGTCCACAAACTGAGAACCATCTTCCAAAAGAGTCGAAACGAGGACAGAGGAATCCATTGTCTGAGATACCTAGCAAAGCTAAGGATATATGAGGAACGTATTAAAAAATCCAAAGAAAATGCTTGGAGAAAGTTTGCTAGACAAAACTTTGGAGACAACTCCTGGGGCTTTATCTACAAGTTTTTCTGACATAAACTGAAACTCCCAACAATACCAGGGACTAGACGAAATGACAAGGGAGAGGTAATGCTGATTGAAGAATGGATGGACAAAATGTTGGACACCCTTCTACCTGATGATGATCAATCAGATAATTGTTACCACAAGTATACCAGGAGAATGTACAATGAACCGCTTGAGAAAAGTACCGCAAGGCTCTTCTCAGACGAGGAAGTCAGTGAAGCCATCTACCTGATAAGAGATGGCAAAGCTCCCGGCCACGACCAGATTCCGGGTACTGTAATAAGAAAACTGTGACAGCCTATCTCAGGAGAGCTAACCAATATCATTAATGATTGTATAGTCCTCTCATACTTTCTGAACACCTGGAAACTTGGGAAGCTACACGCTATTGTAAAGGATAAGCATAAGGACCCCGCGAACGCTGAAGCGTTCCGACCAATCACTCTCCTCCCAGAGCTGGGAAAGTTAATGGAGAGACTAATTAAAAAGAGAATTATAGAAGAGACTGGGGAATGCCAGATCTACCACCCCAAGCAATACGGGTTTACTCCAGGGAGAAGCACAATTGATGCCATGACTTAACTGGTGAGACTAACTACCAACAATTGCAAATACACCGTGGTGGTTTTTATAGATTTAAAAGGCGCTTTTGATTCTGTCTGGCGGCCATCCATAATTAAAGAACTAAAATATATAAGGGTCTCAAACAATCTAATAAAATTAGTCAAAAATTATTTTACCAACCGCGTGATAGAATACTCCAGCAAACACCTCAAGTTCTCTAAAGTAGCCACAAAGGGGTACCCACAGGGTTCGGTTCTTGGCTCAACCTTGTGGAACCTCTTAACCAATTTGCTTTTAAGAGAAGAACTCCCGGATAGGTGTGATATTATCGCATATGCCGATGACATTGCTGTAACTATCCCTGGAAACAGCAGAAAAGGGCTGGAAATGTGGGCGGAAAAAAACTCTACTTATCCTAGAAACCTGGGCAAAAAGTAACAAACTGAAGTTATCCATAAAAAAAGCCAATACATGACCCTAGGAGCAAGTATATTAAGAAACCCGGCATGTAAAATCAATGGGAAACAGCTAAAGAGAACGAAGACCTTTAAATACCTCGGTAACACATAGATGATAAACTTACCTTCCAATCTCACGTGAACTATACTTGCTCGAAGGTTAAAACTATCTTTGGTGCCACAAGAAGGCTTTGCTGTTTTACATATGGCCTCAAACCAATGGAAAACATTTATGAGGGAGTAATAATGCCCATAGTCACTTATAGGTGCAAAATTTGGTCCCACAGAGTCAATCTCGCAAGATTCGAGAGAAAGCTAAAGGAGACTGCTTGATAGCAATGTGCAACAGCTATTCCACTAGTGGCTGCAACTCCACCTCTAAAATACCGAATTTGGGAAAGAATTGCTCTAAACAAATGGAGGAAAAAATTACACATAGAGTATTTTAACCTCTCGTAAGATGCAGAAAATGCAGTACAAATATCAAAATTAAAAAGACTTCTGAGAGAGGAAACACACAGAGAATGGAACGATGAGTGGAACAGAACAGAAAAGGGAAGGAAAACGCACCGTATATTTCTGAACATAGATGACTAGATAAAATTAAATATTAAACACTCCTCAGCAAGCACACAAGTGTTAACTGGACATGGGAACTTCAACTCCTACTTACACTTCATAGGGAAATGTTTTACCCCTCTGTGTAACTATGGAAAAGAAGACAGCAGAACTTAGAGTGGAGGACTGTGTATTCTATGAGACAGAGCGACAACTCTTATAGAACAGTAGGGAAGAGAAGCTAACAAGCATTAGAAAAATGATTACATTCTGCCCAAAGGACAACAATAAGCTGCTTTGAAAATTTGCAATAAGAAAACCGGCAAATACTGAACCACAACAAGTGAACTAACTGGAAAATATTTTGTGTAAAATGTAGCAATGCATTCTCCTATTTGTCAATTGAGTGATTTCTTTTTCTGGAATTGTTTATCATAGTTTAACTCCTAACATATATAAGCACCTGTAGATGTTAAAATTTTAGAATAACTTATGTTATTTCCTTATGTCTGATTATTGTTTATAAAAAGGGGAACTAAGATTCAAAGGAATCCCCAACTAACTGTGAAGTAAAATAAAAGTGGACCCAGGAAACCATTGGTCAAATGGGTCCAAAAATTAAAATTAAAAATTTAACCCTCCTCCCTGGCCCTGGCTCCATCCTTGCCTTCGGAATACTTCCCTACCCCTGTGTGCCCCCCTCTTTTCTCGACCTTGGTTCACCTTCTCACACACACCCCCTCATCATTCCTAAAATCCTTAAAAATAGAAATCAGAGAATAACTTTATTGAGATTTATTTTGGTAATATTTTATAAATACTCTAAATACATCTAATTTATCTACATTACTGCCATTTTAAAACTTACATGAAATTTTAAGTTCTGGCTACCATGATCCAGTTCTTTGTTTACATTATCATTTTGCTATTTTACCAAAAATAAAAGTTAATCGGCTGAATTTTTACGTATGTCTTATCAAGGATTTTTACTTTATTTCACAAACGTCCATACACACCTCTTGGTTCCATAATTTGCAATGCTCTTATTTCCCAATTTTCTATTTTGATCCATAACCTTAATCTTTCTAAGAATATTTTGCATATTTGTCTATATGCCATTCACCCGGTCAGTAATTGCCATTTGGAAGGTAAATGTATTCTTTTAAGAATTTTAGGAGGGGGGAATGGAAGAGTAATATTATTTTGCTGGCCACCTCAAATCTGTCAGACTGAAGTTATTGCTAAATTTCAAGATAATCACTAAAAGTCTCCAATATCTTTCCACCCGCACCCCCACCAAAGGGAGTGATGACCATCGATCGTCCCTTAAATAAGGTCAAACCTATGCAGGCAAAAACCGCCCTCATTAAATGAAGAACACAATATGTTTTTTCCTCTGTTCTTTCTAAGAATGGTGGAGAGATACATTGTGTTCTTCATTTATTGAACATAAACTTCCACAAATTTGAGCAAGAAACCATCGAATATATACATAACCCCCTCCCCGGACTACAACCTTGACGTGGTGGAAGGGCTTTTGCGTTCCAATGACTCCTAGAGCTGTGCTGGCGGGAATAATAATAATTGCTCCTGGTAGGGTCACCCATGCCAGATAGGTCGAAGGTTAGGAGCCAGACGAAAGGTAGTCCACACAGCATCTGTTCCTCAGTGAGGTGGCTGAAATGGCGTCTGACCCCAGTGGGGCGGCCAGTAAGTGATGGTGTCACTTTAAAAACACTATTGAGGAAAGCAATGGGAAACCACCTCTATTATCATTCCCAGATTTAAATAATGGACAGAACAGAAATTTTGTGTCCTGGCAACTACAGGGCTCAGTCCAATCTGCTGTGTGTTGTGCCCAGCAGCGGGGAAGGCAAGGCTTCCACCGTCGTCATCCCATGAAACCCTTGCAAGGGAAAACCAGCAGCAGCAGGACAGAAGACGCAGGAGAAGATGACCAAATTTCACTAGAGTAGGAACGGGGAATGTTAAGACAATGATGAGGACAGGGAAAATAGAGAATGTTAAGCGACAGATGGAAAGGGGAAATATAGATATTTTAGGTCTATGCGCGGTGAGATGGAAAGATAGCGGGGATTACTGGAGTGATAATTATAGAATTATATTCACCGGCGGGGACGAGAGCCAACGAGGGGTTGCCATAGTATTAAATGAAGAGGTAGGAAGAAGCGTAGTCAACACAGAGCAGGTAACGGATAGGTTATTACTAGTAGAGATAAAAGCAGAACCAACAAACTTGGTTATTATTCAGGTATACATGCAACCGAGCAACCATAAGGAAAAAGAGGTCGATAGGATATACGATTAGTTAGAGGACATGATCGCGTGTGTTCCTTCAGGGAAACATTTGATAGTGATGGGGGATTGGAATGTTATGGTAGGAGAAGGAAGAGATGGTGATGGGGTCGGGGACTATGGTTTAGGCACAAGGAATGACAGCGGGGAGAAAGCAGTTGAGTTCTGCAGGAGACAGGGGTTAGTCATCACCAACACTTGGTTTAGACACCACAAAAGACGCATGTATATATGGAAAATGCCAGGTGACTTAGAAAGGTATCAGCTGGATAATATCATGGTCATACACAGGTTTCGGAACAGTGTGATAAATTCGCACAGCTTCCCGGGAGCGGATGCGGACTCTGACCACAATTTAGTTGTTATGAAATGTAGCGTCCGTTTCAAAAAGATAAGGCAGGGGCGGCGAGTCAGAAAATGGAATGTAGAAGCATTAAATGGTTTGAAAAGGAAGGAATACAAACAGGCGGTCGAGGAAATCATGGAGGATGGTAAAGGGCTTAGTACTATCGAAGAAAAATTGGAAAGTATTAAGAAAGGGTTGTCTAAAGCCGCAAAAGACACTATTGGAAACGTTAACGCTAATAGGACTACGAAACCATGGATCACGGATGAGAAGATTACAAAGATGGATGAGCGGCGGAAATGGAAGAATGTAAATACAGAATTAGGCAAAATAAAGTACAAAGAATTAAACAATAAATTGAGGCGGGCAACAAAAAAAGCAAAAGAAGCATGATGGAAGGCGCAGTGCGAGGATATGGAAAGCCTACAGAGGAAAGGTGAAATTGGTGCGCTGTACAGCAAGGTTAAAGCTTTATCGGGAAGTAAGAAAGGGAGATCTATACTAACAGTTAGAGATAAGGCGGGTAAGGTAATAGTTCACGCAGGAAAGATCCAAGAGAGATGGAAGGAGTACATAGAAGAAGTGAATAGTAAAGAACTTCGACCAAAAAGTTAGACATTGAAAAGTAACATGACGTAGAGGAAGATAGCTTAGGTCAAGGAATACTAGACAATCAGATGGAAAGGGCATTAAGGGAGATGAAACTAAATAAGGCCGTGGGGGTGGATAACATTCCCGCGGAACTATTGAAATGTTTAGGAAAGTTTAGGAGGAAGAGACTATATGGGGTGATTCGGAGTATTTATGAGGAAGGAATCTGGCAGGAAGACTTTGTGAGATCAGTTTTAGTTCCTATTCCAAAAAAAGGTAAAGGCTACAGGACATGTGAGGACTACAGGATGATAGGATTGATATCCCATGAAGCTAAAGTTGTTCTCAGGATCATAAACAAAAGGATAGAGAGTAGGGCAAATGATTACTCAGGGGATAATCAGTTTGGGTTTAGGAAGGGGAGAGGTACGCGTGATGTCATTGCAGTAATGAGATTATTAATTGAGAGGAATATAGAACACAACCAGGATGTATTTGCCTGTTTCGTAGATTTCGAAAAAGCGTTTGATAGAGTGAATTTGGAAAAACTAATGAGTATATTGCAGAAAATAGGAATAGATTGGAGGGAGGGGAGGCTGGCCCGCAGCCTGTGCATATCGCGGACTGCTCAGGTGCAGGTGGGGAGTGGGGGGTTCAGATGTGCAGTGTTAGGAAGAGGTGTGGGACAGGGTTGCCCATTATCGCCATTGCTGTTCAACCTGTATGCAGAGAAGGTGATTGGGGAGGCATGGAAGGAGCTGGAGGTGGGAATGAGGGTGGGCGGGGAATTCGTGGAATAAGTTGGGTTTGCTGATGACCAAGCTTTGGTTTGTCAGTCAGCCAAGGGATTGCAAGCGTTGTTTGGTGCTTTGTAAATCCAGTGCGACCGGTATGGGATGGGAATCAATATTGATGAAACAAGGGTTATGCGATTGTCTAGAAAGAAAAATAATAAGCTAAACATTAAAATAGGAGGGCAAAAACTAGAGCAGGTAGAACAGTTTACATACCTCGGTAGTGTTTTGGACCAACACGGTCAAAAAAGTAGTGCCTCCCCCGCTGCCGGGTACGATACACGCCGATTGGGCCGAGCCTCGTAGTTGCCAGGACTCAAAATCTTTGTATAGTCCATCATGTGAATCTTTGGAATGGTAATTGAGGTAGATTCCCGTTGCCTTCCTCAATAGTGTTTTTAACGTGACACCATCACTTACTGGCCGCCCCACTGGGGTCAGACGCCATTGCAGCCGCCTCACTGAGGAACAGACGCTGCGTGGACTACCTTTCGTCTGGCTCCTAACCTTCGACCTATCTGGCATTGGTGACCCTACCAGGAGCAATTATTATTACTCCCGCCAGCACAGCTCTAGGGGTCATCGGAACGCACGAGCCATTCCACCACCTCAAGGCTGTAGTCCGGGGAGGGTTATATATATATATATATATATTTCCAACAGGAATACTTTATTAGTTGAATAATATATCGGTCCTTTCTATTTTATAATTTCCATTTCATCTGCACTTATCGTCATTTTAGAGATAGCTTCACATACCTGTGATTATAAATATGAAAAAATAGCAGTCTTAAGTTATGTGAATATTTCCATGTAGGCTTCCGCGGAGATTATTGATGTAGGAAGTGGTTCTTTCGGGTTTTCTTCCGCGTGTATCCATTTTTCGGACGATATTTCGCCAACGTTCCAGTTGGCTTCCTCAGGTCCACTGAAACGCCGATGCAGGTTTTGGTCCAATATATATACCCTCCGTTTGGCGCCTATTTTTAGGAGGTGTGCTCTGATTCGTTGAAATCCTTGAGGACACGTTTCCACGCGCTGGCGAGGGGGTAGCCGTCCTCGCGGTTGAAATTTCTGGGCGTTTTTGCAATTTCAATTGCCTCTCTGATGATCCTTGGGTAGTAGCGGCCTTCTTTATTCAATAAAGTGGCGTTGTCAAACTCAATATTATGTGTCGGTCCACTCCAATGATGTTCAGCCACCGCTGACTGCTGGAACTGTCTATTTTTTACAGAAGGGCCGTTAAAGAAGGGAGTTACAGAAGGGCCGTAAAAGCATCTCCCGCAGTTTATTTGGAATTTGTCAAGGTGTTAACAGATAAGTGTTTAAAAGTTGGCTCTTTAACAGTGTGGCGCATCCCGCACACGACTACGAATACCTGTGGCATTGTATGTACGGTATTTCGTCACAAAATCTTGTTCCTTTAAAACCCTCAAAATTTCTGAGTTTAAGAGGAGGCCTCGATAGCAGAGCACAGGCATGTCCTGCCTGTGTTCACCGAGTGTCTCAATTTCCCCGGCGTCCGAGGCTTCGGCCGCCGGGATTCGGAGAGCGGCGCTGCCGGACTCTCTCGGCAGTCGAGGTTCCGATCGTGTTTTGTGTCGAGCGGCGGTTGACCGCCTAGTTCATCAAGAAGCGTGCGGTTTGACTCTCGACTTCTGCTGCCGGGAAGGCCGTGCTTTCGTTCTGTTTACTGGATCAAGACTGGCCTTGACTCTTGGTGTAGAGCTTAGGCTCATTTTTATTTGCTACCAACGGTTGCGTGTAGCGGGGAGGGAGTGCGCACGAGTGTTTATTTCTTTCTTGGAGTGCTTTCGGTGCGCTCTCCCTTTTTTCGCGCTGGCGTGCTCAATTTGATTTGTTTCAAAATGGTCGTACATCACGTGGACACGCTCGCCCTGCAAATTGACGATAAGGTGAAGCCCCCTGCTCCGTTGGAGGTCCACCTCCTTACACTAGAGTCACTGGGCCTCACACCGGAAGAGATTGTGGATATCTAATTTGGATATAACCGCCATTTGGTATTCCTGAAGTTGGCAACTGAAGCTACTATGAAGAGGATTCTATATTATATCCCACGAAAGCTACCGTTTCCATCCCTAACGATCCGAGGACGACGATTACCATTGACGAGACCTTCGGTAGCCTTTGTAATGTCGGGGTTCTTCGTCTTCCCGTGGAGACCCCATTGGAAGATATAACAAGTGAGCTTCAACGTTTTGGAAAAATCCATCGCTCGTGGGAGAATAGGTGGGAGGGCGACAAAATGGCGCGCGTGCTGACAGGTACGACAGTGGTGCGGATGACGGTGGAAAGAAATATCCCGTCGTACCTCCACATTGGCGGCAACCGGGCCATCATCATCTACGAGGGTCAGCGCCGCACCTGCGCCCGTTGCAACCAAGAAGGCCAAGGTGGAGGAAAGCCAAGGTGTCGGGAATATTCCCAGGGCTCCTCTAGAGGTGGACCATGTCGATCGATCTCCTCCGATTTCTCCCGACGGAGCCCCTTCGGCAGATGACCTCCAGTCCGCTCCCGGCCCCCCCGAGGCCACCTCCTGGGTTGGGCCGGTCACCAGCTGTGCTGCCTAAAAGAAGGCCCCCCGTTGAACGCTGCCGAGTAACCCGCTCTTCGTAGAGACCACGGCTGGGTCTTCTTCTTCGGACGAGGTCGAGGGGGAGGTATGCAGTGACAACTCGAGGCCTCGATCGTCGGCCCTCGGACGAAGCGTCCCGGGATGCGGCGAAGCTGTTGTTGCCTGGGCTCGAGCGGCGACCGAAGCGACGTAAGCCAAGACCAGGACTCTGGTAAGTGATGTACGGTGCCCATAGCTGTCCTCTCATTCCACCAATTAATATTATTTCGCTTAATATTGCTGGTGTTTATAGCGCTTTAAATAGTGCAGTCCAACGTTTTCTCCGCGATCTCAGGGCTGATGTAATCCTCCTTCAAGAGGTAAAAGAGGACATACTCTGGGATACAAACATCTTTCAGGCTTTCGGCAATTTCGCCGAAAGTCATTCTGGCACCACCACCCTAGTCCGAAATGGCATTCCGTTCTCTCGTGTTCGCCGCCACGCTTCAGACCAAAAAACGTTCGCTATCGTGAATGGTATCCATATCACGAACCTTTACGCTCCATCCGGTGAGCGCGCGAGGGCCGAGCGCGAAACATATTTCAATGAACTCCTTCTCCCCTACCAGTATTCTTTCTTGGGGAGGGCCATATTGGGCGGAGATTTCAACTCCATCTACCGCCGAGAGGGTAGTGCCTCGAAAAGGGATGGGGTGACATACTATCCAAGCCGGGCACTCTCACTGATTCGAGCGATATACGCAGTGCGTTCTTATTGCGCCGGTCCCACCCCCTTCACGCGATCAGGGCCTAACTCTCGGACGCGGATTAACTGCCTCTTCGTCTCGGCATCCCTAAAGAATGTTTAGAGAGTGGACACGTGCCCCTACGCGCGGAAGGATCTGGCCAGAAGTTTTCGTCCTCAGCGTCTACCCAGTTAGTGAGGGGTGCCTGAACTTCCTCCCGGAATGGCGCCACCTCAACTACTTAGCCCCTTTTTACCTTTTGTTCGCTGCTACGAATGTTACAAAGTAATATGGGGACATTGCCTTCAGGTGACACCGAAGCAATGCTCGGCAGAATAAATAAATCTCTCTCGCTTCCAATGACTCGCACTTCTTTGCCTTCAACCATCTGACTCTTTATCTTCGAAAACACAACGGATAACGGCGCTACTCTAATATATTCCTCTGATACAATTTTGCTCGATCGGCCAACCCCATTACTAGTGCCGGTCTGAGTTTCGCGAACTTTGCCATCGCACAAGGGGACAACAAATCTATCCTCTCTTACTGGCGAAAAAACACAATCATCACCCGACTTCTTTATCCCAACCCGGGAGTCGGTGGAAACCTCGAAGACATCGCCATTAACTTCGTCCCTAGCGGTGCAGCTTGCTTGCGACGCGGGTGGCAACCTCTCTATGACTCTTTCGGCCTTCGCCACCTCTACTAATTTCTGTGAATCCTTATTTAGAGATCCGTGATCCTTATTCCCTTCTGTCGATTCCTCCGTCGTTACTTGAAAACAAATTCCCTCCATACTGCCGTTTATTCGCGAGTTACATTTCATTATCTCTGCCGGAAAAGCACTTTGGTTTTTAATGTCGCTTATCGTTTTTTCCTCAAGGGATGCTAAATTATACGTGGCCATTTGCGAATCATTGCCATTAATTATACCATAAATGAAAGAATCAAACGCCTTGACCTCTTTGGAAACTCCAATTTCATGGGCGCCTATGGGCTCGTTCATCTGCGATGTTACGCCATTAGATTTAAGGTCTGTCTCGTTTCCCTCACCCATTCTTATTTTCCGTTTATTGAACGATATACTTTTCCCGAAACAAACCAAAAAATCAAGGCAACAATTTCAGAGTGTTAAAATCATTCGCCTTGACTGGGATTCAAACCCAGATCCCGCAATATCCGGTTGAGTGCTTTAGCCACTTAAGCTACCGAGGCGTCCTCTTAAACTCTGAAATTTTGGGGCTTTTAAGGGAACAACAGCACTCGACCGGATATTGAGGGATCTGGGTTCGAATCCCAGTCAAGGCGAATGATTTTTACACTCTGAAATTGTTGCATTGAAATGCACATTAGCGGATGACTCCGTTAAAAGTTACTGTGGCGGCATCTCCCGCAGTTTCTTTGGAATTCATAAAATCAAGGCCTAGAAGACCGTCATAGTTCGTTTCCCCCAAATCCACTACTAAGATGTCATGGGGATATAATTTATGATCAATCAAAAATTGCACGAACTCTCTCCGATGATTGGCAAGGGATGACCTGACGTGCTTCGCACTCGAGAATTGTAATCAGAATTCCTTAATTGGCCAAAAGGAAATTTTTTACTATCAATGATGGAAACGGCTGCTCTCGTTTCCACTAGAAAATTGTTATCTTTCCTAAAATTATTAACTACTATTGTCCATCCTGCTTCTTGAGTTACCACTAGAATTAAATCTGTCCCGACCTCCCAGTCGGGAGATCGGCGTTTCCCGCCACGAAGGGATTTTCGCGCCTCGGGCAGCGTCTGGGAAGATGGCCATTCCTTTGACAAATGCCGCATTTCAAGAGCGGGCAATCTTTAGCCATATGATTTTCATTTCCACAATTTAAACACAAAGACGGCCTCGTTCCCCTCTCCTTCTCTCTACACGCTCGACCAATGTGACCGGTTTTACCGCAGCGAAAGCAAACGCGTGCGCCGTGATTATCTATCCTTCGGAGTCCCTACTTTCACCGGGGGAACCAGTCTTACTTTGGAACCCCTCCTGACAGTTTGTGCGGCGTTCATTTGTTCCACGGGAAACTGCCAACCTGCAACATTTGGCGGATTCGCGTTCATACCCTACGAAGGCGTTATATTTGGAGATGGCGGCCACCTAGGGGGTTACTGACACAACCACGCATGAGACTGTTGTGGTGAATTTACGTCTCTGTTGACGGCGTAATTTCTGACGCTAGCTTCTTCAACGCTTGTGAACCCTTCTGTCTTAATCAAGTTTGTTGGATTACGAACCAACACAAACCTACCAATCTCTTCCTTCAGCCCAATTAAAAATTGCACAAGAAGTCTACCTTGAATTCTTCGCTGTTTCTGAATCAATCTCGCCCCATGACTCGCGTAGCCTACGGGCGACATGGCGCAATCTGGTTGGAAATTCTGCGACGTTCTCCAGCGGTTTTTCTACGCAAGTGTTAAATGTTTTTTCTAACATGATTGGAGATGCCTTTAGTGAAAATATCCTTTTGAGATTAATGGAAAAGTCCGCGTATGAACCTAATATGTGATGATTTGCAGAGACCAAATCCGCGGCGGTTCCTCCAAGCCGAAGTTGAGCGACTCCTAAGGTCTGTGCTTCATTCCAACTACTAAGATGACTTACAATACGATCGCTTTCCAAAAATTTGCCAACCCCAGTGTCATCTTCCTCACTAAACGTTGGAATTAAATGAATTTTGCTGCCAATAGCGGCGGTTTGCGCTGCTTCTCCGCAGCCATTTTGCGGACTCGCGCTATTTCCCGGCTTTTCTAAGACATTAACCAAAGGTGTGAAGTCGAGTGCACTGCCGAATTTTAATCCATTTGCGGTTTCTTGATAATCGAGAAAAGGGTTAGGGTACCCAAGTCAATGAGGGTTAAGGCCATCCATCGCGAAATTCAACCCAATGCTAATTACATTAAAATTTGACTGTGCTTAATTAATTTATTTTTTCATACTCCGAGTGTATCCGATACCCATGGTGGGCCCTTCTTGGGCTAATTGATGGTTCCTGACGAAGTGATCCTTAGTGTAATTGCGCGCAGATAATCGCGATGAGGTTATAGCACGTGTCTTAAAATAATAATTCGTTAGCTATGCACAGATTAGCATATCCCACCTGTCCGAGAAAATACGGAACTTCCGATTTAAAGATGTACACGGGCACATGATAATCTATGAGACACTGTCGCATACACTGAATAAATCACTAGTCCAACCGTGCAACCCCTCACCTGACACCAATATGTCGCAAGAGGGGTTTCTATGGTGCGACACAAAGGGTATCGGGGAAGGTACACCGAGTATTACCAAAGCAGCCGTATATTACCCAACATCAGTCATAATGCACCATTTACATAATTATAAGGAAATTATGGATGGCTAGACCCTCGGTAAACCAACGCGAGTGCGGACAGAATTAAAATGGCAGAAAATTACCTGGGACAGGATAAATGCAGGGTGGACGCGGTCACGAAACACATAACCTAGGCAGAGCCCTCGTCCGTCGGAAAAGAAGGGAGTATGGCAGGGTGGACGCGGTCACGACACGCATAACCTAGGCGGAGCCCTCGTCCGTCGGAAAGGAAGGGAGTATTGCAGGGTGGACGAGGTCAAACGAACGTAACCTTGGCAGAGCCCTCGTCCGAAGTTTAGTCAGGAATAGGACACACTGACGCGACAAGCGCAACATAGCCGAAGCATCGTGCCCTACCGGTCACCGCCAGATAACCAACTGACTGCTTTTTGCCCGGCGACCAGGGCTTTTATACCCAATTTAGGAGTCAGGGAAAGAATACTTTTGAATCATTGTCTTTGGTGACGTGGGACATTCGGAGGAGCCAGGGAAGGAGTACCATGTCGCATTCTTGCGACAATAGATATAAATTTTTGCAAAGTTACCATCTAGAATTTCGTTCAAATATAATAAGCTCTGTTGTTTGAAATATTAATTAATCTTACTTCTAATGATTTAAACCGAATAGAAATAATTTTAAAATCAAATATTTTCTCAAACAACATTGTTTTACTATTTTTACATTATAAACGAATGTATTAAGAGCAAATAACTTTAAAGAGCATACTGTATTTCATTAATGAAATAAGACTGGATCCGAACTCCAATTTGAAACCTTTTCTTCTTCACTTCTTTGTTACTATTGCCATGGTGACGTCGTCACCAAATGTTCAAACCAAACAAACTTAATTCTCAAGTAATGTATTAGATTGTTCTGTCACATTTTAAATTTCACATATCGCTAATGCCTTTGAGCATACTGTGCTTACCTTTAGAAATACACAATACACGTTCATTAAGGCTATATAGTATTCATTCTCAGATTCAGAACGCACAAATTATTTGATTGCATTGTGAATTAATGGGTGACATTAAAGGATCAACCGTAGCCAAAAGTTGTATTGCACTGTTTGGAAGAATACATCTCCTCTTTGAGGTGAACTGTCTCATTGTCTATCTTAAGGTTATTTATGTGTATTTGAACTTCTTCCTATTTACGCCACACATGGAAAGAATGGACTGGTGATATCTTTTATGAAACATATACCTTTCAAATTCTGGAGAACGCCTAATTACATTCACGACAAGATTACCAGCTGCTGAGATAGTTGTCTTTTAATTTGTTCTGATGATAAACTCTGCTTGAATTGACTGGAGTATCCATCTAAGCGTAGAAAATATATATGTTAATGCTTCTTTTTGAAGTAATTATGGTCTATGTTTTGGATGGAATTGAACAGGAATTAAGTGCCAACCTACAGCTGTAAACAGTGTCAATATAAATTGAAAATAATACTTAATAATGTATTCCATGATCTACCAATACATTGAGACCAAATTATTCAAAGTGGATTTATAAAATACAATTTATTGAAAGATTCAATATTGAAAAATTAAACATAAAATAAAATGTATTTAATACACGCTTGGTAGATGATAGGGCTTCTTAAGTTATTTCCACAGCCATTTTGCAATTACCCAATTGGGTGCCACAAATCCCATATTATGAAGCACTCCTTTTTAATTACAGTGTTTGTAAAATGAATTCATTTCTTCATCTTCATTATATTTGATTGGCATCTATTGGCTTAGAAATGCCATTTATTTTAGAATATACTACCTTAATCAAAAATTTCCCGGAATTTATCCAGAAAATTAAAAATACAAGTTTATTCATCTAAATCTATATTGTCCCCTTCAAAGTAATCCCCATCGACTGCAATACACTTATGCCAGCGCTTGATCCAATCCTCGAAACATTTTTTATATTCGGTTTTCGGTATGTCCATCAGTGCTTCCTGCGATTTTTCCATTACTTCCTCTCGGCTGCTAAAACGCGTTTCCCGTAATGGTTTTTTAACTCGATTGAACAGAAAGAAGCCACAGGGAGCCAAATCAGGTGAATTCGGTGGTTGTTGGATGGTATTTGTTGCATTTTTTGTCAAAAAATTACGAATAATGATAGCACTGTGCGACGGTGCGTTATCATGGTGCAAAATCCACGAGTTTTCTGCCCACATTTCTGGTCTCTTTCGGCGAATTGCTTCACGCAAACGTCTCATAACGCCCAAATAATACTCTTTGTTTACTGTCTGGCCTTCTGGCAAAAATTCATGATGCACTACACCGTTGTAATCCATGAAAACCGTCAGCATTGCCTTCTTTTTTGACTGAAAACGACGTGGTTTTTTTGGTCTCGGCTCATTTGGTGAACGCCATTCACTTGCCTGATGTCTGGATTGCGTGTCGTACTCATAAACCCACGTCTCGTCTCCAGTAATGATCCTTTTGATGAATGTGGGATCGGATTCAGCCTCGCAAATCATGTCTTTTGCGACGTCAACACGGTCGCTTTTTTGCATGAAATTGAGGTCTTTTGGTACCAACTTTGCTGCTACACGACGGAAACCCAAATCATTAACCACAATGTCTTGGGCGGATCCATAGGCAATGTTCAAGTCCTCCGCTATTTCTCTGATGGTTAATTTGCGGTTATTGACCAACATTTCTTTTACTTTATCAATTTTTTCACCGACTTTCGATGTCGATGGTCTGCCACTGCGTTCATCATCTTCGATTGACTCACGACCACTTCTGAACCGCTCGTGCCACTGGTAAACGACCGTTTTTTTTAGAGAATCGTTGCCGAAACACTTTTCCAACATTTCCAACGTCCGTGCGCCACTAAATCCGTTTTTTACGCAAAATTTAATACAAGTTCGTTGTTGCAAATTTAAATCCATTTCTGCAATTGTAAAAAATCGCCAACACACACAGTGATAGATGTACTCTTGGCTACGTAACTTTTGCAAATGTCAAGTTATGACACTAAGATTTAAAGGGAATATCAACAACAGATGTACACATTTAACAAAAAAAACAGAACTCAAATCGGAACGATGGGAGCGCCACACGGTGGTTATTCCGGGAACTTTTTGATCAAGGTAGTATGTATGACATATAAAAGTCAAATGTTTTAAATGCACGCGATGTCAAAGCCAATTAATAATGACTGATTCCATACAGGTTCATTGAGTATAATATATTTATTTTTATAGGCTTTATTTTCATAAAAAATTCAGAATCAATCAAAACAGATTTCGATGAAATATTGGAACAGGTTAAGACGATGAGAAGTCTCCTTGAATTATAAAGTTTGTGTTCAAAATTTATAAAATATCAAACCAATTTAATGGCAGACTCATTTAAACAGTTATTAATTCATTTATGCATTCATTGTCATTTAATTTTGGACAATTTATCAACCCAAATTAACATAAACATATTAAATATTAATCTTCATTACCTCAGAATAAAACATCCAGAAACGGACATATTTTCCCAGATTTATGAAAAAGGTTTGATTGCCCAATTACTTGATGCGTGAGTGTTTTGGTGTCCGATGGCTTCCCAGCAACATCACTAGTCAACACTTCCAAGATTTCCTTTGACTGCTTCTCATCCTGTTCATTTAGAGATTGATGAAACTGCTGGAATTCTTCAATGCTTTCGGGCATTAATTGATGATTACTCAATTGAACTAATAACTGTGGAAATCAAGTTATATGCTGACCACTATACTGATTCTTTTGTTTAAAAAAAATCAAGTTTTATAGATTGGTAATGTATAAATACTATTGAAATTAGTATGTTGTTTTGCATTGATCATTCTTCATAAAACTATGAGCAAACCAGTTCAAGAATGATATTTGTCAAAGAGGCAGAACATTCTCACTCCATTCTCTTCATATTTAATGCCATAGCATAGATATGTGCTCGTCAAACACTATCTGCATTTTGCAGACAATGATACCTTTATGAGGGATAGACATCCTTGTGTCAAGCTGAATGAAATTAGCCCTCTGCTTGTATTTCTCAACAAAAAGTTCTCAAGTTTGTTGACACCTGAGAGGAAGATTTCTATTGTCAAAAATGTTATTCTGTACAAGGATGAGCTCTCACTGATGCAGTATGTTTCCCTGAAAGGAGCAAGATTTGGGGTGGAAACGTTTAGATTTGCTAAGCCTATGTCTGGATATATATGGTCATTTATTATTATTTCTACAGGAAAAAGGTGGGTCATGATAGTCCAGGGGGGTAGAGCATTGGACTATTGACCGGAGGGTCCTGAGTTCAAACCCCAGGCAGACACTCAGGGCACCTGATGCTCCACTCAAGCTATGTGATTTTTTCTGGTAACAATCTTCCTGGTAAACCTATCTGCCACAATGAAAGTAACTGGCTCCCCTTAATATCCTGATGTGTGAATTTCACAGACTGTATAGAGCTAAGTACAGGGTGAACTCTACCATCACCCATAAACCGACCTTCCAACATTGATTACTGTGTTTATGGTACACAGGAAATGGTCAGTATTGAAGGTGGAATATACCAATCTTCCTAATACATCCTTAGATTGTGCTAGCAGTAATGAAACCTCTGCTAGGTCAAAGATTATTGCCTGACTGCAGACAACTATTACACCTCCTCAGAGCTGGCTGATTTATTGGTTACGAAAGGAACCGATAGACATGGGACATTGAGAATTAAAAGGAAGGAAGTACTAGATGACATATAGACTAAAGAAGTTGAAAAAGGAGTAATTGACTGCCCTCCAGCAAGGCAAAGTGATTGCTATGAATTGGGAAGATAAGATGGCCGTCAAGTCTCTGTACCCTTTACAGTACATAATACGGAATTTGTGGAATATAAATGAAAAGGATATGGTGCTATAAAAGCCAAAAGTTGCTGTTGTGTACAATAATACAATAGGTGGAGTAGAAAGGGAAGATCAGCACCTGACAAATTTCCCCATTATGAAAAAAGGAGTTCAAATGTTATTTAAAACAGTTTTCAGTTGTTGGACCAGGGCACATGGAATGGATTTCTGTGGCAGAGAAAGGGTGGTGGACCAAAGGGTAAGTTCAGAATTTAGAATCAAACTAGTAGAAGATGTAATTGAGGGGTACATTGCATATGATATAACATGTGAGGGTGGAAGGCCTTCAGTAGAACCAAATCCTTGATCCTCTATGTAAGTTACAATTTCCCAAGTATATTCCACCTACAGAGAAGATGGAAAAGCTTTGTAGGATGTGTGCAGTTTGTTGTGCCAAAAGGGATGGAACAAGCAAAAAGATTGGAAAAGAAGCGAGGTGCCATTTCCAAGCATGTCACAGCCGCTAAGAACAGACATGTGATTTTATGAACGGGAGGAGATTTTCGTGTGTTTGAAAAATATGGTTGAAAGAATTCGTAAATCATGCCTTCTGTTTCTACGTCATTTCATTTTAATCGCCATGTTGTTTTGTCATCCTGTTTTTCAACAGGAATTAATAATTCTAAATCGTCGATGACTTCATTTGCGTGTGACTGATCCTGAGCAACTTTCATTTGCCACTGTGTTTGTAATTCAAATTTCGAAAATTATGAAGAAATGTTGCTGTTTCTCTCGCTATTAATACCAAAACATTCTATATAAAAATAATTTAATTAGAATGAGCCAATTGCGACATGCCATACATCTTCAATCGTTTTCTCTCTGAATATTTTGATTATGCTGATTAAATCGTAAACAATTTCTTTCACTTTTTCCACGTTTTTTCATTGGTCGTTGTTGATGCGAAAGAAGAATGGGGGTCCTGCTACCGACCGACCAATCGATGCTTATGGACTGTGCCGTTAGCTGCATCTTATACCAATATCCAGCTATGCTGATCAATGGTCGTAGGATATAAGTGGTTTATGGGCGAAGTTAAGCTAGTGAGTATATTTTATTGCAGTTTGTGACAGTATTATATTTGGAGATTATGACAGCCCATTTATGCTTGCTTTAGCACAATTGTATCTGAAAATTGGATTATCTGAGTAATCTCATAAAGGTTCTAATAATGGGTTTCCAGTATTTCCTATTGCTTGTTGAAATGACGTGGCTAGGTCGCTTAGATATGTTGGAAGGTCCGGTATTTTTAGATCCGTGTGAATATCTGAGTTTCTTACAAACCAGGCGTCGTTGGCAAGGGTTCGTAGAGTATTATTTTGGAAGCATGTCATTTTCTTCAATTTGGTTGCGGCTATTGAACCCCAGGCTGGGTAGCCTTCAGATAGGTCGTATCATAGATTTAAACAACAGTACCTTGGTGAGAAGACAAAGGGGACTGGTGAGTTTTATGAGGGTATAGAATAAGAAAGCGGCTGAATTAGCCTTGTTGAGTGTGTGCTTGCCAAGTGAGTTTACTGTCCATTTGTACACCAAGAAATTTAGCCGTTGATGCCTGGGGGATTATTTCCCTGCCATAGTGGATAGGAGTGATGTGAGGATTCTTCCATTTTCTGGCGTAGTTTACGTTAACGCATTTTGTGGTGTTTATGGTTAGTTTCCAATCGGTCATCCACTCTGCTATACTCTTAAGGTGTTCTTGGACATTTGTTGCGGCATGATTTGGGTCAAAGGAAGTTGACGCTCTAGCTGAGTCATCCGCATTGAGGTAGCTTTTGGGTCTGGGGGGAGGTCGTTATTGTAGAGGTTGAATAGGACGAGTGACAAAATTGATCCTTGAGGAAAGCCTGCAGATATGGACCGGGTAGTTGATTTGGATTTGTTAAGGGCTATAAAGAGCGTGTGGATTGAAAGAAAGGAGGGGATGGTCTTATTTAGGTATACTGATATGTCGGTTTTAAGCAGTTTATGTATAAAACCAATTTGCCAGACCTTGTCAAAAGCTCTTTGGAGATCAAGGAAGACTACTTGGGTGTGCTTGTGAATGTGGAAGCCGAAAGTGATCTGTTCAACCAATCTTGTTATTTGCTGAGTCATGGAATGGCGACGGCGGAAGCCAGGTTGCTCAGGTCTGATCAAGTCTAGGGCCGAGATTTCTTCTTGAAGCCTGTTTAAGATGCATTTTTCTAGAAGTTTGCCCATGCATGGGAAAGGCCACTGGGTCTATAGTTCAGGATATAAGGAGGATATTTATCGGGTTTTGGAAGGAGTATTATCTTAGCCGTTTTCAATGCCTTTGGGAAGTACGATTGGGAAAGACAGGCGTTGAGGATAGAGAGTAGGTGTTTGATAAAAGATTTAGGAAGGTTTTCCAGGTGAAGGTAGGATATTTGATCGGGTTGCAGTGATGACTTGGTTTTGGAGTGGGCCATAATGGAGTAAAGTTATTGAGGAGTAATTTCCAGGAATATGTGGAATGGGCAAAGTGACAGGCCAGAGACGCTGATCAACGCTTCTGAATCCAACAAGGATGTATTATTGTTTTTAAAAATGCATTCGAAGGAGTCGGCAGAGGTATTTGCTTCGTCGCTGTCATCGTATAGTGCTCTCCCATTATGTGGTATTGGCGGGGTGGGTACCTTTTTCCTTTGCGGACAGTGGGCTAGGGTCCATACCGAATTATCCTTATGTGAGAGTGAACTTATTTTCTCATGCCAAGTTTTTTCCCAATGTTTTCTAGTTTTGGATGTTACAAGGTTTTGAAGTGCACAGAAGCCGATTTTATCTTGGCATGGATTAGTGCATTGCCAGAGGGCTCTGGCCTTGTTTCTAAGTGAAATCAAGTGCAAAATATCCGGAGGTAGTGTGCCACCAGCGATGGAGGCCGGAGAAGGAGGGTAGCGAGAGCGATGAATGATTTTGGTTAAGGTGCTTGTAAAATCTTGAGCCGCTTTCTCTATGCTGTCTGGAGTGCTAGCAGGAGATGGGACAAGGTTAATGGCCAAGCAGTTTTCTTTAAATAGTTTCCAGTTAACTCTTCTAGTTGTATGAAGGAGGGTAGGAATGCAGTAAAATATGGGGCAGTGGTCCGAGGCTGAGTTATCTAGGTTAAGGATTTGGAATGCGATATCTGCGGATAAGTGAACTACATCCAGGATATCGGAGGAGTGGGGGTGATGATGGAAGTGGGTAGGGAAAGGCGGTGAGTGAATTGCTATATTTTTGGTAAATAGGAGATTATGAAAGGCTCGCCTTCGTGTTGTAGTGTTTTTTCAAGCTTTTGTTTTTTGTTTTTAATGCCATTTATGTTCCATTGTAAAACTTTAAGGAAGTGGTTGTTTATTTGTGAATTAGGCACCATTTACAAGTTGAAGAAGGGCTGGTATAAGGTCATTGGTGAAGATGCTAATAAGGTTTTACTGTCAGTAGGAGAAAGAAGTTTCGTAATTATGCTCAATAGAGCAGTTCTTATATTTGCGGTTGATGATTTGTCATTGATTGAGGGAGAGTGTTGTCCAGAGGGTGGCGGAGGGTGTTGATCGGAGGTTGGAGGAGAGTTAAGAGATGATTGAGGGGTCTCCACGATTTCGGTTTCATGGTTTTGCCAAGGGTTATGGAGAGGAGGAAACGACTGAGAATTTGTATTTAGGTTCGGTTGCTTCAAGGGCTCGTGCATGGTCTGTAGTTGTAGGGCTTCCATGCCATGCCGTCACCTAAAAATAGGGGTAAGGGATTATCTATCGGTGAGGGTAAAAGGTTACGCATATGAGCTAGGAGACTTCTTCCGCCTTTCAGGTCCTCTATGTCTGGTGTAACCGAGCTTCTAACTTTAACTGTTTTGGAGGGTCCTCTTCAACGGGAAACTAACTTCCATGCTTGACCACTTGGTGCTTGTTTGGTGCTTGCTTGGTGCTTGCTGTTTAAATAAGTGAGCAATGCGAAGCCCGGTTGTTCGTCCCAATCAGAGTGGTCTGGGGCTGCATAATGGGGAGCCACGGAAGCAAAGGAATGGTGTGCGTGCCCTAGACGACCTATGAGGCGGGGTTATATGGACAGAAGTGAAGATTGATTTTATTTTCAGTTCCCTGCAAACGTTTTTCATTAGTTCCGAAGTGAAGTTTGCACCTCTGTCTGCCAGTAAATATTTAAGCACACCGTGATGGCAAATTATGTGCTCGACAAAAAATTCCTGCTACTGTTTTGGCCGATTGATCTGGAATCGTAAAGGCTTCATGATATCTTGTGAAATAATCTTATCCAATACTCATCACCGCAACCCAGGTGTTGTCGCACGGGAGAAGGGAAGCGACCCGGTGTGGGCGGTAGTCCATCCGCCTGAGCTGGAGGCGAAAGAGGTGGGCTTTCATCCAGTGACCAGCGGCCGCCGGAAGGCGGTCGTATATTGGAGGTGTCTCGCCAAACAATTCTTTGATCTTCCTTGCTACCTACTTTCTCCGTAGCAATTGTCTTACTGCTGTTACTCGGGCCATACCTAATAGGCAGATACAAGGGAGGGAAGTAGGGTGAATTAAGAGCGTATCCTCCCGGGCAGGGGCCGCAAGTCATAAAATTTTTCTGACGATGGAGGATGATTTTGGAGATTTTGCCCTTGAGGAGGGTCGGTCGGTGAACCATTGTTGATTTTATCTGGCTGCGGAATGTGGACTTGATTATGGTTGGTCTGGGCGCCTTGCTCAGTCTCGAACTCGTCAATCACGCGTCCTGCTTGTGCGTAATTAGGTGGCGGTTCGGGCTCTGGTGGTTGTGGAAGCAAATTCCTGTAGTGCGCTGTCAGAATCCTCCCGTCCCGGATATTCTCAATGTCAAAGGTCACCTTACTTCTAACTTTGACTACCTTGTAGGGGCCAACCCACTTCGAAGTAAACTTTTTTGACTGCCCGGGCGTAAGTACCAAGTTGCGCAGCAACACGAGTTGCCCGTTAAGAATAGGCGGCAACCGTAAGTTCCTATTGTATTTACGAGGGTCATCCGGAAAGTAGTACCCGTTCGTGCCGCATGAAGTGCTGACGACGCGAGTAGCCGCTGGACGAGGTCAGATAGCTTCAGTGGCTTGTCTGCCTTCTCTGAGCCAAGTTGCGTGACGCTAGCATTGCCTGTGTTGTTTCTGTGATTGTTTACAATGTTTAAAAAAATTGAGAACGCCGCCAGTTGTGAAGTGAGGGCAGTGATTAAATTTCTCAATGCAAGAAACGTTCGCCCATGTGATATTCATCGCCAATTAAAGGAGGTGTATGGAGACAATGTAATGGACGAGTCGTCTGTTCGGCGGTGGTGTCGCAACTTCAACATGGGGAGGGGGAACACACACGACGATGAGCGTTCGGAGAGACCGTCTGTCATTACAGACCAACTGGTGAGCTCAGTTGACGAATTCGTGAGGAACGATCGGCGCGTCACAATTGATGACATCTGTGAGCATTTTCCCAATGTTTCTCGAACAATTGTTCATGAAATTGTTAAACACCATCTGCATTTTGCAAAAATTTGTGCAAGATGGGTCCCTCGCGTATCTCAATGAGCTGGCGGCGAAGGACTATGCAGCAGGAATACAGAAACTTGTCACACGTTATGACAAATGCCTTAATTTGCTTGGAGATTATGTTGAGAAGTAGTTTAAAGTATCCTCTTTCAAATAAAATTTTTTATGTTTGTTAATATTTACTTTTGTGTCTTTATTTCACGAACGGGTACTACTTTCCGGATGACCCTCGTATAATGCTCATTTTGTATGTTACGCTGGTTATTCTCTGCCGCTTGCGCGCGCGCGATTTGGAGCCGGCGTAGCAAAACGTGATCGTACGGGGGTACCTCCGTGTAACACGGTAGGAGGGGTCGTAAGACATCATCCCAAAGCATATCCAATTCCCTCCCATATAAAAGGTAAGCAGGAGTTTGCTCTGTGATTCGATGTTTGCTATTTCTGTACACAAATAATGCAAAATTTAGTTGATCGTTCCAATCCGAGTGGTCTTGGTTGACATAGTGAGAAATAACGGCGGCAAAAGATTGGTGCGCCCTCTCCAGCCTACCATTGGAAGCGGGATTGTAAGGGGAGGTAAAAATTGTCTTTACTTTCAATATATCACAAATTCGCCTCATAAGCTGTGATGTGAAATTGGCACCTCTGTCAGTGAGAAGGGTGGCTGGCACCCCATGACGGCAAATGATCTGCTCTACGAAGGCTCGAGTTACAGTTTCTGCGGATTGATCGATGATAGGTATGGCCTCCGGATATCTCGTAAGATAATCTTGACATGATAGTATGTAGCGATTGCCTCTATTGGATACTTTTAATGGACCAATTATATCCAGAGCAATTTTCTCGAACGGATGTGACGCTTCGGTGACAGGTTGAATAGGTATTCTTTCCTTTCTTCCCTTTCGTTTCTTGCAGCTTACGCAATTACTGACGTAATTTCGAGTGTCGGCGTACAGCCTTGGCCAATTAAAATGTCTTTGCACAATATTTAATGTTTTGTCTATTCCTAGATGCCCTGCTAGGGGGCTGTCATGCCATCTTTGTAATATGTAATCTCTCATGCTTACGAGTGCACAGATGGTGTATAGTGGATCGGGGTTCTTAACGTGGATTTTATTGAGTACTCCATGCTCGTCTAAGAGATAGTTGGGGTTTCGTTCTTCCGCTAGCGTACGCAGTGGTCGAAGTTCCGGACAAATTGACTGTTCTTGCGCAATCTTGGTTTTATCCCAAACTGGCTCGTATTCCGTGTCTTGATGGAGGGCATTTACTATTGGGTTCACTGCGCGGGAGAGAGCGTCTACGTGCGGAATATCTTTTCCTGCTTTGTACTGTATTGTAAACGAGTATTCGGTGAGCTCCATTATCCACCTAACCAGTCTGGGTTTCGGCTCGGAAAGGGCAAGTAGCCATCGGAGCGGGCTATGATCAGTGATTAAAGTGAACGGACGGCCTAAAAGATATACTCTGAACCTTCTAATCATATGTACGACCGCCAAACACTCAAGTTTAGTGGCGGAGTATGCTTTTTGCTGCTGTGTCAACTGCTTGCTGGCGCATGCTATCATATGCTTGCCATCTTCAAAATTCTGCGGCAGCACTCCTCCAATCGCCACGGAAGAAGCGTCAGTGGTAAAAATGAATTCATTCTAAAAGTCAGGGAATCGCAATACGGGTTGACTCGTGAGACAAGCCCTTAATTTTTCAAAAGATTCTTGTTGCTCTCTTTCCCAAATAAAGTCCGTATCCTTACTTGTTAGCGAGGTAAGAGGACTCCAAAATTGAGCAAAATGCAAAATAAATTTCCTGTAATATCCCACTAACCCAAGGAACGATTGCAGTTGCTTAACGTTACGTGGTGCTGGAAAACTGCTTATTGCATGTATTTTTTCTTCATCGGGTTCCAACCCATTAGCGGAAACGACGTGACCGAGGAATATCACTCGTGTTAGAAAGAATTTACATTTTTGTGGTTTCAGTTTCAAATTCGCTTTCCTCAGTCTTGAAAAAATATCTCTCAAGCCTAGTATGTGTTTTTCCATGCTCTCATCATGCCGTAATATGTCGTCGAGATGGAACAAAACTCCTCGATTGATCATTCCATCTAGTACGGTTGTCATAAGACGCATGAATGTGGAAGGCGCGTTCGAAAGGCCGAATGCCATCCTGTTGCACTCGTAGTGCCCGTCTGGAGTGCTAAAAGCGGTTTGTGCCCTGTTTTTTTCGTCTACTTCAACTTTCCAGTAACCTTGACATAAATCTAGGCAACTGAAATATTTTGTCCCTCCTAACTGATCGAATATTTCGTCCATATTTGGCAGTGGAAATACTTCCTTTCTAGTGACGGCGTTCAGAGCGCGATAGTAAAAGCAAGGCCTATACTTGACAGGTTCGCCTGGAACATGCTTTTTCTTTACTAGAATCAGAGGAGCAGACCATGGACTGGTAGATGGAGATATGACTCCCTGATCAAGCATATCCCCGATGGCCTCCTTAAGAGCTTCTCTTTGAGAATGAGGGACGCGATATGGAGCCTTTTTAATGGGTTTGGAATCTCCCACATCTATGGTATGCTGTACCAGGTTGGTGCATCCCAATTTAATATCCCCGTGGATAAAAATATCTGCATACTCTAGTAAAAGTTGCTTTAAAGAGTCAGTCGCTTCATTTGGAGTATCAGAAAACGAGAATAGTGACAGTAACTTAGCGGTGGAGTGGTGCTCGGGCCACATTTCTGGGGTTTCTGTTTCAATCGAATTTACAGCTAGTAATTCATGACTTTCTGAAAAAATGTTGAAACTGTATAAGGACCCTTTTCTTAACATCTTTGGTTCGGGCCGTGTGTTACACAACAACAAAGGTATTACACCATCGGGGGAGACGGTTGCTAGAACTGGAAGTATTAATACATCTCCCTCCCTTCCCTGAATAATGATATCCTCGCCATAATAGTCCTGAATCTTGGTACTCGTCAACATAACCGAGCGTGGAGGAATTTTAATTGTATCAACAAATGTAGCTTCATGCAACGCTTTCTCTCGCGTACAGGTTACTCGTCCTTCTGTCCCGCTAGAGTGAGTGGCCTCATTCAAGACATCTTCAGTATCCCCAAAAATAAGGTATCCCCACGCTTAAGGTCTGATTCTCACTCCAACCGCTAAGATGACTCACTAACTTAAGATTGCTCCTCGATGCTTACGTCCCCATCACCGTTAAAACTCGGAATTAAATGAATGTGATGTCCTGAAAATGTTTGTTGCATAGTTGGAGGGGAAACAGGGGCGCTTTCTATCATATTAACAGCGGATGTAAAATCAATTAAGTTCGTATTGTTTGGTGATAAATCACGCTCCCAAGGCAGAGATTCGCCAAAGCGCCCATACGTGCCCTTTCCCCCGAAATCCATTATGATTTAAAGACAATACGGCTAGGACAAAATTCATTCGCCATATGTTAGCAATATAACCGATTCTCGTTAATAAAAAAATGGGGTTAGTTTCCTTTTGGCATTACGCGTAACTACTTCTTAAATCGAAATTCAATCATACGAATGAAGCATGATGGACCGAAGGCAAGTTGCATTTAAATAAGACCCTCCAAGACTCCGCAACCCCACACCTGACACAAATATGTCGCGTGGACATAGTAGGGTTGGGTTCGTGGAATCAAAGAAGGGCTTTCCTTGCTATACATTTATTGGACTTACTACACAAGGAGTCCGGCCCGGAAGGAAAGAGGAAGCGTAGAGACAACAGCGGAGAAAGCAAGGTTGACTTCTAAGGGGCTCACAGTTTGATTTCAAAGCCGGGGTGATGTCGCGGGGACATGATGCTAGTTCTGATGTTTCGGAAAAGCCAAGTAGATGGCAGTCTCAACACAAAATGTCGCGGGGATCTGATGCTCGGACATCTAGAAGGACTCATGCGAGCTAGTGTCCTTTTCGCCGAATCCGCGATAGCAAATTTGGTGAACAGTGGCTGGACACAGTCACCCACTACCGAGGTTAACCTGCTTTTACCCCTTCCGCTAATGATACGGAGTTCGGCGCCCGGTCTTTGTACCCGGGAATTCATATATAAACCCCGAGCGCCCCAACTTCATTGCCAGAATCAAGGAGACATCAGACGAGAGCCTACTACTTTCTTGGGAGGTCATCTAGCAACTCTGCTTTTCCGGTGGTCCAGGTGAGGAGGAAGACACACCGTCGTGCCAACTCCTTCAGAGACTTCATGTCCACGAAGGGAATTGCACAGCGTGGGAATAATCGTCCGCAAGGCAAAGAATCTCCAGCTGTTTTGCCGGGGGTATCTAAGTCTTCGGCAAATTCATCATCAGGTGTTGAAGCCTTGGCTCTCAGCCCGTCGCAGTGCTTGGAGGAGACGAAGGCCCGAAGCGGGACAGCGGAGGCAACAGCAGACCTCGGCCCTTTACAGGGCCAGGTGGTGAAGGACACCGCAGGCGGCGTCAAGCGAAAGAAGGCATCTGGAAGGAAACAGAAGCCAGAAGATTCCGCGGTTACGCGGATGCCGAATCTTCAAGGAGACGATAGGGCGGAGCGTGCGCTGAGCGCAGAGGAGGGGGAAGGCGACGACGGATTTACCTTGGTTTCTTCCAAGAGGAAGTAAAGGAAACCGCTTCTGACGAACGACGCAGCCGTCCCGGAAGCCACACCTCTACCGGCATCGGCACCTAAGACGCTGCGACCACCGCCTATCGTCGTCTATGGGGTCACCGACGTCCAGGGACTGATTGACCAGCTGTCGGGCGACATAGTTGTTGCTTTCGGCTTGGAAGTTCGAAGAGCTTTAATCCGGATCATCACCTCCAACAGAGAGGGGCATGAAAAGGCACTCTCCTTGCTGCAGAGCAAGAAAATCCAACACCACTCGCAGCCCATTGAAAGGGTGCCAGGGATGAAGCTGTTCATCAAGGGTATATCTTGATGGATAGCAGTCGAAAAGGTATCCGAGGGACTCAGATCCCTCGGATACGAAATTCGTAGCGTACGTCGCCTTACTGTCACGGAGGACGGAAAACCGGTCCCCATAGATCGCCACGTAGCGAACGCGGTAAAGACTCCATCGGCCATCGCCCCCGGGGACATCCGCCAGCTCTGCCACCGCTACGTCACTGTGGAGCGTTACCGTGGAGACAGAGGTCCACTCCAGTGCAGCAACTGCATGCGGTTTGGACACATCGGCATAGCTTGCTGGTGTGCGAAACGCTGCATGCGCTGTGCTGGAGCACACGCAGTCAAGGAATGGTCCCGAGGATGGGGAGATGATGCCATCTGTGCGAACTGCGGAGGACCTCATACGGCCGTCTCTCGCTGGTGTCCCGCCTTTCAGGAGGCTGAGCGGCAACAACACGCCAACGCACGCAAGCCAGCACCAGGGAAGCAGGCGCCCAAGAAACCGGCAGCGGAACCGGGACAAAAACCATTCCGACAAGTCGATCACGCTACAACCTACGGAGCAATCCTGAAGGGCCCTTCTCAGGACAAGGTTCAGGCTCTCTCCGGAGAAGAGGGGAACATGGAGGTGGATATCACAGATCCACCCAGGGATTCTGAGGCGGTCCGAGAACCACCACCAGCGCCAGCCGTAGGAGAGGCCAACAAGGGGAACTTGTCACCCCCCGACAGCCTCCCTCCGAAGGAAGCGACCCTTCCTTTTTCTTCCGAAGGGAAGAAGAAGAAAAAGAAGCAGAAGAAGAAATCCCCGAACACCACCGGGGAAGAAGGAATAGCCATTACGAAGCCAACCCAGAGGGCGCTTGGGAACACCCTCCGAACGGCAAGTGAAGAAGGCGAAAAACCAAGCCAGAAACAGGAAAAACGGAGAGATGGGACATCAACTGATAAGTCTCCAGTTTCCGCAGAGTCCTCGCTGACACCAGACAGAGACGACCAGGAATTATGGCAGACCATTGCCGTTATTGCATGCACCTTGAAGAGGCTCGTCACCTCGACGCAGGGCAAACTTCTCCTCTCACTCCTGGAAGAGCTGGTGCGCAGCAGGATCGGAAATTCAACCAACCATGGCTGAACGACCCGTCCTGCTTGCGCAATGAAACGCCAACGGAATTCTTTGCCGACGCGAGGAATTACGGGTGTTCCTCCAGGAGAAGGGAGCCATAGTCGCCGCTGTCAATGAGACGCACCTTCGGCCAACGGACGCCTGGAGGTTACCTGGTTGGACCATCTTTAGGGCGGACAGGGATCCCGTGCGACAACGACTTAGCACATCAGGAGGTGCGGCCATCCTCGTCCACAGGTCCATCGAGCACCGAGCATGTAGCGAGATTTCTCACCCGCTCGCGGAGGCTGTTTCGGTGGACGTACGGACAAGAGGAGGATGGCTCCGGGTCTCATCTCTGTATTTCCCACCCGGGAAACCTTGGGATCCGGATCTCATCCAGTAACTTGCGGGGGACAGCGGACCATCGGTCATCTTCAGGGACCTGAATGCCAAGCATCCTACTTGGAATTCACGGTCCTCGAACCCGAGAGGAGAATCCCTGCGTCAGCTAGCAGATGCAAAAGGCCTAACCATCTTAGGACCGGCGATACCCACGCACGAACGAGGGGACGTTTTAGACATTGCGATTGCTCACAATGTAAGGACGTCCCTGAGTTTGTACACATGCGTGGAACTGTCGTCGGACCACAACCCGATCATCCTGGCAGTGGGGAGCCGAATCCCAGTGCTGTCTTCCACCCGGCGATTGGATATGTCGTCGGCCGACTGGAGCAGTTTCCGCAACGTCATCGCTGAGGAGCTGCCAAGAGAGCCACTGGAGGCGACTTCACCGGAGATGGCCGATCAAATGGTCAGCCACCTCACCTCTGCAATAGACGGCGCAATTAAGGCCTCGATACCGCTAATGGAACAAAGAAACTCGTATCTTCGGGTTCCACTTCCAGCGGCGGTTTGAGGCCTCATTGCGCGGCGAAACAACGTCCGGCGCCAATGGCAGAAGTATCGTACAGCGGATGTGAGAAGGCAGCTCTCAGAGCTCAACGTAGCGGTACAGAATGCCCTCCGGGGGGTCCGATCGGACCACTGGGAGGCGCACCTGCGGGAGGAGCTCCTTTCGGAAGACGGCAACGAGGACCGGCCGTCGGTGCGGAAGATATGCCGGAGGCTGCGGGCCCCTCAAAGACTGGACCCGATTATTACCGACGGAGACAGGGAGGCACGATCTCCCATGGAGAAGGCCGAACTGCTCGCTGATCACTTGGTCAGCAGCTTTTCACCCAATCCTGGGAATTCCGCTTCTGCCGAGATTGAAGAAGAAATCGAGGCGTTTGAAAGAGCCGGAGACGCCGATCTGAAAGACGCCTCGGAAATTCCGAGATTCGACGAGAAGGACGTCTAAGAGGCAATACATCGCCTCTACACGAGGAAGGCCCCGGGAAGCGACAAAATTCCCAATATGGTCATTCGGGAGCTTCCAAAGGCGGCGGTGAGGTCCCTGACAAAGCTCCTAAATGGCCGTGTCAGGATTTTCTACTTCCCGACCACTTGGAGAAGAGCGAGAATCGTCTGCCTGCCGAAGTCGCAGAAATTGGAGGTGGGTCCCGGAGAACTCAGGCCTATGTCCTTGCTCGACGGCTTCGGTAAGATATTCGAGCGACTGCTGCAACAGCTGCTGACTGATTTCGTCCGGGAGAATGACATCCTCCCGGAGGAGCAGTTTGGTTTCCGTGCGCAGCATTCCACAGTCCATCAGCTGGTGCGAGCGGCGGATTTCATCACGAACAGCTTCAACAGGAATAGGGCGGTTGCTGGGGCCTTCTTCGACGTCAGTAAGGCGTTCGATCGCGTCTGGCATCCGGCTCTCTTGTTGACGATGAGACGACTCCATTTCCGACCTTGGATTGTTCGGATGGTTCACTCCTATTTGAGAGACAGGACATTCACCGTGCAATGGCTAGGGGCGAATTAAGGGGTGCGTCGGATCTCCGCCGGCGTGCCCCAGGGATCAGTCCTCGGACCACTGCTCTTCAATATCTACTCCCACGACATTCCAACTCCACGTGGGAACCTCGAGATCCTGTCTCTCTATGCCGACGATACGGCCCTCCTGTGCTGCTCCTGGCAGAAGGTGACCGCGGTGCGAAGACTGAAGAGCGCTGTGGCGGATCTCCTAGAATGGTACCGCCGATGGCGCTTTGCTGTTAACGCACAGAAGACGAAGGCGATCATCTTCCATCCGGGAAATGGACGGCCGACAGGAGTGAACCTAACAGTGAATGGAGTCGCCCTACCGTGGAAATCCGAAGTTACCTACCTCGGAGTGCTGATGGACCGGAAACTCCTTTGGAACGCCCTAGCGCTTCGTGTACGTAGAAAGGCATTCGCGGCGCTTAATCGGCTCCGGCCGATTATCCGCCCGCCGGTCCTGAGTATGGACACGAAGCGTAGACTGTACCAAGCGTGCGTGCTGCCTTTCATCACGTACGCTGCTCCGGTATGGTCAGGAGTGTCGCGAACGAGTCTCGGTCAAATTCAGGGGGTGCAGAATTCTGCTCTTCGTGACATCATGGCACGCGGTCGTTGCGCCCGCGTTTCCGAGATGCACGAGGACGAAAAGCTGGAAACCCTGGACGTCCTTCTGCCTAGAATATCTGGAAAATTCTTCATAAAAGCGGCAGAAGCGGAAGTAAAAGTAATTCTCCGGGTTGGCGACATAAGGGTCTGGCCATGGGACCGCTACAAGCGCCCCATAGCATCCCAAGACGAGCAAGACACCCTTCCGGCAAAGAAGAAGCCAAGGCTGCTCTGAGCGGGAATAAATCAAACGACTGACAATGCAGAAGAATTCTTCCCGCCTTAGTAGCCTTGGAGGCTGAAAAGGGGCAGTGTAAGGGCTACGCAAGAGCCCTTGCCAGAAACTGCTCTATAAGCAAAGCAGAGCAGTGACTGAAGACACTAAAGGTTGTGGAAATCTCTTACGGAGGCCGAACCGGCTGTTGTCTCTACGCTTCCTCTTTCCTTCCGGCCCGGACACCTTGTGTAGTAAGTCCAATAAATGTATTGCAATGAAAGACCCTCTTTGATTCCACGAACCCAACCCTACTCTGTCCACGCGAAAAATGGAGTAAAGTTCTTGAGGAGTGATTTCCGGGAATATGTGGAATGGGCAAAGTGACAGGCAAGAGATGCTGTTCAACGCTGTTCAACGCTTCGGAATACAACGAGGATGTATTATGTTTTTTTAAAATGCAATCGAGGGAGTCGGCAGAGGTATTTGCTTTGTCGCAGTCATCGTATAGTGCTCTCCCATTATGTGGTATTGGCGGGGTGGGTACCTTTTTCCTTTGCACACAGTGGGCTAGGGTCCATACCGAATTGTCCTTATGTGAGAGTGAACTTATTTTCTCTTGCCAAGTTTTTTCCCAATGTTTTCTAGTTTTGGATGTTACAAGGTTTAGAAGTGCACAGAAGCCGATTTTATCTTGGCGGAGATGAGTGCGTTGCCATGAGGGCTCTGGCCTTGTTTCTAAGTGAAATTAGGCGCCAAATATCCGGAGGTAGTGTGGCACCAGCGATGGAGGCCGGAGAAGGAGGGTAGCAAGAGCGAAGAATGATTTTGGTTAAGGTGCTTGTAAAATCTTGAGCCGCTTTCTCTATGCTGCCTGGAGTGCTAGCAGGACATGGGACAAGGTTAATGGCCAAGCAGTTTTCTTTAAATAGTTTCCAGTTAACTCTTCTAGTTGGTTCTGGTTGTATGAAGGAGTGTAGGAACGCAGTAAAATATGGGGCAGTGGTCCGAGGCTGAGTTATATAGGTTAAGGATTTGGAATGCGATATCTGCGGATAATAGAACTACATCCAGGATATTGGAGGAGTGGGGGTGATGATGGAAGAGGGTAGGGAAAGGCGGTGAGTGAATTGCGATATTTTTGGTAAATAGGAGCTTATGAAGGGCTCGCCCTCGTGTTGTAGTGGTTTTTCAACCCCAGGCAGAATATTTGGCGTTTAAGTCACCACTTTTATGAGCTTTGGGTGCAGTAGGGATGACAGTGCTGATAAGCCAGGGATGTCTGACTTTAAGGATGAAGGTAGAAAGTAGGCTGACAAAATGTTAAGGGTCCCAGTAACTCCTTTTATTGCTATTCCAGCGAGTTCCAGTTTTTGGGTGGGTGGGGGTGAAGTTATGTGAAGAGTACGTTAGTTTTAGATAGGATCATGACCCCGCAACCAGGATCATTGGCTCTATCTCTTCTGATTTTAGAGTAATTTGGACAATTAAATGTTTGGGTATTATTATTTTTGGTTTCTTGAAGAAGGATGATGTCTGGATAATGATTGGTTATTAGGAGGTTGAGCTATTGTTTTTTGTTTTTTATGCCATTTAGTTCCATTGTAAAACTTTAAGGAAGTGGTTGTTTATTTCTGAATTGGGCACCATATACAAGTTGAAGAAGGGCTGGTATAAGGTCATTGGTGATGATGCTAATAAGGGTTTTATTGTCAGTAGGAGAGAGAAGTTTCGTAATTATGCTCAATAGAGCAGTTCTTATATTTGCGGTTGATGATTGGTCATTGATTGAGGGAGCGTGTTCTCCAGAGGGTGGCGGAGGGTGTTGATCGGAGGTTGGGGGAGAGTTAAGAGACGATTAAGGGGTTCACAGCCAAACTGTCAGCTATCAAGAGGGCCCTAAAAGACATAAGAGAATGTAATTGCTCTTCTCTCATCTGTTCGCGCTCATTGATTTCCCTATAATCCATATCAGTCTTGTCATCAATGCACCTCATGGTTCAGGAGATCTATTATACCCTGTGGTCCCTTCAGATAAAGGGGAAGTAGGTATCCTCTACATGGACTGCTGGTCATGTGGGAATACCAGGCATTGAAAAAGCTGGCAAAGCAGCAAATGAAGCCCTGGTCAATCTCAAAACAGACTCAGCTTTGCTTCCTGTGCTGGATGTCGGGGCTGCCTTGCTGAATTTGGTTCTGAACTAGTGGAAGGAAGCTTGGTGATTCTTGCCAAACAAGGAACTAAAGGCCATAAATTTGGTAGTTTTGACAGCGCCCTCTTCCATCTGGAACATGAGGGGGAAGAGGTCAGGATCACGCGCCTGAGAATAGGGCACTTAGCCCTCACGCAGTCTTCATGGAGACAAAAGTGCAACCTTGCAGCAATGTTTTAAAATAAGATGTAATTTAAGCAATAGTTTAGGGGTGGACCCCAACTTTTTAAGTAAGGTTTCCAGGTTTTTAAAGGAAACTGACCTGAACGGACAACTTGAGTTTCCGTTTCTTTTTTTTTAAATAATTATTTTTTTAACTATTTATATGTTTTTTATACATAAATGTATTTATCAAAATTGGATTGAGATTTTAAATGTTTTAAAAAGTGGTGCAAAAAGAACCACTATTACAACGGGTTGGTTTCTTTGGGTAAGACCATTGCCTTCAGCTGAGAGATCTCAATGAAAATATTGGTTAACACGGAAGAGAGGGGTGATCCCATGGCTGACTTTCATTATGTTCAATGTGCTTATCATTCCAAAGGAAGTATGAGTTCCTGAGGCAGAATTTGCGAGGTCCAGGTTAATCCTTAGCTAATCCCTGTGAGGTGAGGTTTTTGATGAGTAGCATGGAGCCATCAATGGGCGTATTTGTGAACAAGGAGATTACATCAAAGGTCACCAGCATGTTGACTATTTGGACTTCAGCATTCCGAATAATGTGAATGAAATCCATGGAAGTTTTAGCAAAAAAGTCAGTTTTTCTGGCGAAGAGTTGAAGAGCATGCGCAACAAATTGCGGTAGCTTGTGGGTTGGTGCATCGATGTTGCTGACGATGGGTCGTCAGCAACATCGATGCGTCATCACCTTAAGTGCCATCAAAGCACGCCAAAATATGGAAACTCAGAAGAAAAAGAACCACAATGAAACTACAGGATATTAACTTGCATTACTGGAAAGATAGCTCAGGCGTGTACACTAATAGGCAATGGTTTGCATTCTTAAATATAATTACATATTTTATGTATTTTTTACACTCCTTCCCATGTATGGTAAATTTATTCATTCATTTATTTATTATATTACCAACACGAAGCCCGGATACATCATGAAATGACTTTCTTGCTTGCAAGAAAGAAAAACATCTTCAATTGCCATTATATATTTGTGGAGAAAGGAAAGTCAAACGTTTGTATGTCTCCGCACATGTCCAATAATTTGATTTTCCTTTTCAGTATTTGATCTTTATACCTAATAAACGAAAATATAGTATCCATAGAGCATACTTTATTTCTCTTTAAAATTAGATCTTATTCTCAATCTAATTCGAAACTTTTCATTCTTCACTTGTTTGTTACTGTTGCCACGGCTACAGCGTCACCAAATGAACGAATCAAAACAAACATTATTGCGTACTTCAGAAACAGCATTCTTTACACACTCACAGACCATAGGCTTTCCTTTCCAACTGAATGACATGGAGCAAATTCTTAACGGTATGGCTTCTCATTTGCGTAAACAAGGATATACTGCTTCAGGTTGCTAATCTTAGTGAATGTATTTTGGAAAGAATGGACGGGTGAGATCATTTGTGAGATATATGACTTTTAAATTTGGAGAACACCTAATTACATACACAACAATAATACTTGCTGCTGAGATAGTCATGTTTTAATTGCTTTGGGCTCTGCTTGAATTGACTGCAGTATCAATCTCTGTAGAAAATATATTTGTAAATGTTCCTTTTTGAAGTAGTTAAGATCGTACGTTTTTGGTAGAATTGAACGGGAGTCAAGTGTCAAACGACAGCTATAAACATCGTCAATAATGTTTAGAAAATAGTATTATTTCACATGCGCAATGATCAAACGATATATTGAGTCCAAATCATTCAAAATGGATAGTTAAAATACAACGGTTATAAATAGGAAGATTCGATATTTAAGTAGTTAACGTAAAATTAGATTTTTATTGTTTTCTGTAGTGAGGTATTATTTTATTTAATATGCTGAATCAATTCCCAAATACACCTATTAACGCCACAAATCCCTTGCTGTTGTGAAATACTCCTTTTTAATTATGGTGATTGGGATCGAATTCATTTCTTCTTCTACATTCTGTTCGATTGGCATTGCTTTTATACTTGAAAATGCCATTATTTAAGGATACAAGTGTGACCTTTATATTTCAAATGCATTTAATGTACTCACTTTCACAGCAAACCGATAATGGTTGATTATATGCAGTTTAATTGAGTACACTATGCATTTAGACGGGCTTTATTTTTATACAAATTCAGAATCAATGGAAACAAAATTTAATTAAATATTGGAGCAATGTAAGACAATAAGAAGTCTCCTTGAATTTGAGTGTTTGTGTAAAATAATATAAAAATGTTTAACATCACCAATATAATGGCACGCTCATTTAAACTGTTAAATTCTCATTATGTATGATTAAGGATCATGCATCAATTGTCCTTTGATAATGGAGAATTTAGTAGACCAAAATGTGCAAACATAATAAAATGGCACCCATCATGATTTCTGTCAAATTTCCTTGAAGAATTAGCAGTTTTAATGTGGCGTTCTTGGATTTATTTTGAAGAATGCACCAAACTCATAGGATTTCATTTCCACCTTACTCATCTCTCAATAAACAATCTGTGTCACAAAAACAGTGTAAAAAAACAGATAGTTCTACATTTGAATGTCCACAATATGAAATGCGCTGTAAGTTGATCAAATTCCACAATAAATAGTATTATTTAGATTTGCTCTACCCCTCATGGTGTACAATCATGACTCCACAGCTAATTAAAAATGGTCTGCAGAAATCACGTTGTGGTGTATTAGCAAGGGAGGAAAAATCTCTCTTGGGTAGTAGCAAGATTCGTATGACATGTTTTGGGAAATGACCCCATAACTCATCACTGCAATTCAAATGACATGGAAAGAAGACGTGGTCAAGTGTTAAACGATACTCATTTGAAATGGGAAAGTTGAGCTTTAATCAGTTCATTACAGATCTGACTGATGTGAGTCTCCCTGTTAAGTTTCCTATCTATATTAATTCCTAGTATTTTAGAATTTTCAACATTAGTACATTTTTATATACTATAACTGCATACATTATGCTGAGTTTTGTTAGTATTTAAACGTAAATGATTAATATGAAACCTGCCTGCTTAGCCTGTCTTTGAGTGGCTCTGAATCGTACCTTTGCATCTTCTAGATTTTTATATTTTTGCACACAAAAAGCATAATAATGATATAAAACATATGTAGGTTTAATTTTACAGGGCAAATCAGGTATCATGATGATACCCAAAATAGCTCAATACTAGAAATTTGTCATGAAAATATGGGCATTAAAATTATTATTGGAAGCAAAATGAGGCCATGTCTTTATGGACAAATTAACCCTAGAACTACTAAAAATTTAAGAGAAATTAGGTAAATCAGACTGTTGTGCTACAATACAATTTTCAAGGAAATAATGAAATTAACTCCTAATAATAATAATCTGGAAGGAACTTGAATCCTTAAATGAAACATCCTTATCCTGTTCATTCCCTTTTCTTGCTCGTCTCACATTCTCCCCTCTATTACCATCTTGAACAGTCCCTTTGTCGGTCAATATGCCCTTCATCCATTTTTACTGCCTCAATAGGATTTCTCCCAACCAACCCCTCTCTTCACCCACCATACCAAGTACTTTCTCATTGATTTTCTTCTCGGTCCATTTCACCTTCTCCATTTTCTCCACACCCACATGTCAAAAGCCTCCAGTCCACGACTATCCTCCTGCTTCAATGACCACATTTCCGTATATAACTATGCACCATATCAAAAGTTTCCCGAGTCTTTTTTTAATATCCTCACTCAACGTCCCATTCGTCAACTCTCCCCTCCCTATGAAAGCCTCTTTGCCTAGCATTATTCTTCTCCATACGTCCCTACTACTTTGACCGTATTGGTCCAAATGCTTTAGAGATTAGTGAACTCTTCTACCTGCATTAGTTTTTGCCCTCCTTTTTTAATGTTTATCTTAGCTTTTTTTCTTTCTAGAAAATTGCATATCCTTTGTTTTAATAATATTGATTCTCATCCCATACCTGTCGCCCTGAATTTCCAATTCACTCAGCAATCCTTACAACCCCTTGGCTGACTGACAAACTAAAGCTTGGTCATCCACAAACCTAATTAATTTTATGAATTCCCCGCCCACTTTCATTCCTACCTCCAGTTCTTCCCATGCCTCTTTGATCATTTCCTCTGCATTGTTGTTCAAGATGGCGTCAACTTTGGCCGTACAACGATGTGGCTCTTGTAAAACACGAGTCGAAGTACGTGATATGATTGTTAGTTGCGATATTTGCTCAGGTGTATGCCACCATAAATGCTCCGGCTTAAGTGATATAACATTAAAAGCTCTCTTGGACTGCCATGACATTTACTGGAAGTGTTTTTATGCCGTGTAAATAAGCCCAATATTTACAATATGGCGGCCGACATTGAAAATTTGAAAATCAAGTTACTAACTTTCCAATCTACCGGATCCACGGAAAGTACTACCTTGCAGCCAATTGCAAAGGAAGCTGTAACGTTGTCTACGGAAGTGAAACCTGAAGTCAACGAACAATTAGGCCTCAATAGTGACAACTCCGATTTGTGCCCCAAAAATGTATAAGCAAAATTTATCACCATGAGTTTCGAATCCATCGTTACTGACGAGGAAGGTTTTCAAAAGGTGAATTACCAGAGAAACAAATGCAAACGAAATACGGTTTTTGGGAGTTGTAAGCAGCCTGCTGTTACGTGCAATTTTGTGGGAGTTCCTCGCAAGACTCTCTTCTACATTGGTCGTGTCCAGTCCAATGCAATGCCTGATGACATTGTGAAGCATCTGTCCGGAATATTTCCTGGGAATGACTTCAAATGTGAAAGTTTGAGAGTTGGTGAAGTTTATAATTCTTTTAAACTCTGTGCGCCAATTAGCCTTAAGGATCAACTTCTTAAAGAAGTTATTTGGCCAGTAGAAGTGAAAGTTGGGAAATTTTTCCCCCCAAAACCGCAGAAACTGACCCCTACTCATGAAGAGACAGAGAATATTGCTGAAGGGTCAGCTGCGGTGGTGAATCCGAACTCCGAGTTGAAAACTAGTGATGCGCCGGTATCCACCTCAGCAACAAGGGGCCACACCGATAACACTACGGAAAAGTGTTCCTTAGAGAAACGTGTTACCCGCCTCCAAACGGGAATATCAAAACCAAAGTCCTTTTGACTAGATAGTATTAATTTATTTTGCCAAAATGAGAGATGTGTACGTAATAAGATAACGGAGATAGAGGCAATAGTCAAACATGGTGGCTACAATGTGCTATGTCTCAATGAGCACTGGATTGCAAAAAATGAATTTGATGTGTATAACATTAGTGATTTTGGCTGGTCATCATTCTACTGCCGATCTGTAGCAAAAAAACGGTGGTACCTGTATTTATTTCCTGAAAGGTATGCCCTTCAAGGTAATTGACTTGGACAAATTCTGTCTGGAATTGATTGCACTTTGAAATATCTGCGATCATATTGAAGGACCTGAATTTGATCATTGCTTCTGTGTATCGCTCCCCTAATGGTGTTTTTTAACACTTCTTCAATCAACTGGAACTAGTACTATCCCTATTCTTGACTCTGAAAGCCAATATCATAATTTGTGGAGATCTCAACATTGACATTACACTAAAAACTAGTAATTGTCAGGTTCTTGAAAATCTTTTGCTTTCTTATAATTTATACTGGGCAAACAAACAGCCTACTCGACTTTCTGCCTGCCTAGATAATGTAATTACCAATTATGGTCCTGAATTGTACAGTGTAAGTGTTATTGACTATCTCTTATCTGACCATCAAGGTATAAGCTTCACTTTTATTACTCAAATAACTCAAAAGATATATCCAAATAGAGGTAAAACCATAATCGTGAGGCCCATAACAGTAGAAGGTTTAGAGAGTTTCTAACTGCTTCTATCTTGTATTGATTGGCATGGTTTTTGCACAGACTCTGTAGAACAAACATGTTTTTCAAGTTTTTTAGGTAATTTCCTAGGCATTTTTGAGCAATGCTTTCCTAAAAAAATTCCTAACTCTATCCCCACTAAAAATAAAAAAAATCTCTGGTATGCTGGGGAGTTATTAGCTCTTAGAAATGATTTACTTAGTTACTACCACTCTTCCAAAACCAGTGGAAGCCAGCATAACAAAGAGGCTTACTTTAAATACAAAAGAGATTATTATAATTTAGTTAGGTGTGCAAAAAATAATGCTTACAAGGATTTTATATTGAATGCAAAAAATAAACAAAAGGCAGCATGGAGTATAATCAATCAAGAAGTTGGTCATGGTAATGGAAAAGAAAATCTTCCTTTCACCCCAGATGCTGTAAATAATTTTTTCTTAAAAGCTGTTGAAGACAATTTGTTCTCTCGAAAAGTTGATGCTGCCAATAATGGTAATATGCTGTAAAATCTTCCTCCGAATAATTTAAATTTTAAATGGAATTTTGTTACTACACTTGATATTATATCGACTGTTAAAAAATTTAAAAAATCCAACAGTAAGGATATTTATGGTCTTTCAAACTCCCTAATAAAGGACATTATTGTGCTCATTGCGGAACCATTAGCAATGTTAGTCAATTTATGTTTTGAGACAGGAGATTTTTCAACAGCTCTAAAATTTTCCAAAACAGTACCTGTTATAAGAAAGGTGATAAAGATGATTTAGCTAACTACCGCCCCATTTCCAAGGTCCCCGTTTTTGGTAAAATTTTTGAAGCTATTATGAAAGATCAAATATGTAATTTTTTTGAGTTAAATAATCTGTTTTCCAAATCCCAGTATGGCTTTCGATCTGGGAAATCTACAATTTTGGCAGTAGAGTCCATAGTTAATTATGTCATTAATGCATTTGAAGAAAAGGAATCAGTCTCAGTGACACTATGTGATCTTAGTAAGGCCTTCGACTGTGTTAATCATTTAATATTACTAACAAAGCTAGAATATTATGGTATTAAGGGAGTTGCACTGAAACTAATGAAGTCATATTTGGATGATCGCCACCAATTGGTTGAACTTGATGGCTGTCAGTCTGCAGCTCTTAAAGTAAAATGTGGTGTACCACAGGACTCTGTGCTTGGCCCAGTACTTTTCATTATCATGATTAATGATTTGCCCTGTAATATGAAACCTAGATCTGTTTTATATGCTGATGACACTACTTTTGTGCAAAAGTGTCAACATCTAGAAGATGCAAAGTTACGATCTAGCGCTACCCAAAAACAGGCTAAGGAATGGTTTGATGTTAATCATTTACAATTAAATACTAACAAAACTCAGCATATTGTGTGCAGTCTTAAATCAAAAACAACTGATATTGAAACTGCTAAAATACTAGGAATTTATATTGATACAAAACTTATTTGGGAGACTCACATCAGTCAGACCTGTAATAAACTTAGTAAAGCTGTTTATATGTTAAGAAAGCTCAACTTTATCATTTCAAATGAGTATCGTTTAACACTTTACCATGCCTTCTTTCAATGTCATTTGAATTATGGTGTTGAGTTATGGGGTCATTCCCCTCATGTTAAACAAATTTTGCTACTGCAAAAGAGAGCTATTCGCTCTCTTGCTAATATACCACCATGTGATTACAGCAAACCTTTATTTATTAGGTATAGAATCATGACTGTATTTTGTTTGTATATCTTTAAGGCTCCGACTCATGTGAAAGTTAATCTAGAAACTTACCAATTAAGATCCAACCTCCATAAGTATTCCACAAGAGGTAAATCGAATCTAAATACTACTTATTTTAGATTGTCATTAACTTACAACACATTTCACAATATGAACATACCACTGTATAACCATCTGCCTACTCAGTTGAAATCAGATGCTATCCAGAGTTTCAAGAATAGGGTATATACCTGGTTACTTACTCACCCACTATACTCATTGGATGAATTCTTTTGTGGCAATTTTCATCAGTGGGCAACCCTGCCTTACACCTCTTCCTAACGCTACCCATCAGGACTCTTCATTTCCCACTCGCACCTGAGCAGTCTGAGACATATACAGGTTGCGGATTAGCCTCCTTTCCCGCCAATCTATTCCTATTTCCTGCAATATACTCATTAGTTTTTCACAATTCACTCCATCAAATGCTTTTTCGAAAGCTACAAAACAGGCAAATACATCCTGGTTGTGTTCTATATTCCTCTCGATTAATAATCTCATTTCTGCAATGGCATCACACGTACCTCTACCCTTCCTAAACCCTGAAAATGTCTTGCAAGTTTGATGGGCATTTAAACAAAACAGAGGGACAAGGTTAGAATAAAATTGATGTTGACTGATTGTCATTAATAATTATGAAGAGTTCACGGATTAAATGTTTAATTTTGTGTGTTCCGGGGAAGAAAGTGGTGATAATATTAGGGCTTTTTGGAAAGTTTGGTTTGATGAGGGGAGTGTATTTGGTTGAGGGTTAGGATTTTACTGCTCAGTAGCATTCATGGTACCTACATTTTCTCAGAGAGTCATGTAGCTGATACAAGTACTTCTGTTGGGAGGGGATGTTGTTGCAGAGACTGAAGCCACGGACTGAGAGAGAAAGGGATGGAGCGCTTTGTAAGAGGTGGATGGCAGCTGTCGAAATCAAGCTATTGTTCTTACTAGTTGGATTAACGTGGACTGAGGTATAAAAGGTATTGTTTTGGAGGTGAATGTTAATATACAGGAAAGTGTTATTCAAGTCGGGTATGTAAGAAGTGAATGATACTGATGAGAATTTGAGAGATGAAATAAAAGGAGATAAATTTTTGCGTCTGAGGAACCAAAGGAGGAAAATATCATTGATATAGTGGGCCCAGAAGAGTGGTTTGAGGGTTTATTATTGCAGAAAGTCATGTTTTAGTTTACCCATAAAAAGATTGGCGTATGTAAGAGCCATACGTGTTCCCATTGCAGTGCCTTTTATTTGTAAATATATTTTCTCGTTGAATTGAAAAGCATTTTTGGTGAGAACAATTTTACTCTGTTTGATGAGCAAATCTGTGGATGGGGTGTGTTGTGTGGATCGTAGGGAGAGTTAATATTGCAGGGCTTCTCAGCCTTCTTTGTTGGGAATGGAGGTGTACAGAGATGTATTGTCTATTGTGGCCATGAGAATGGTCGTGTTGTTGTGCTGAACCAAGCACACTGCATGTATCACATGCCTGCCTCCCACCCCCTTGTTCATTTCCCATTGGTCCCTTACCCCTCCCTCCCTCGACCCTTCCCTGCACATGTCCCCTCCGCTATTCCACGAGAAGGCCAGTCTGAGGACAACAGCAGAGCCATTGAAACATCAAAACAATATATAGTGAGTGTCCTTTCTTTGTGTCCCTATGGTTTAAAAATCTACATCTGTATTTTTATGTGTATATATATATTTATGTATATATATATATATATAAATATATACATATAGTGTTATTATGTAATCTACCCGTTAAGGTAGGTTTTTGGATGGACAAAGCTACTAAATAAAACCTTATGTGTCTCGTAAAAAACACAAAATCCAGCATCCTACTCCATCAAGTCCCTCTTCATCTCTGAGTGCTCTCTGCCTCCCTTCATCCCGTCCAACTTCCCTATCCTACTCCTTCCCTTTCCTCGTTGGTCTAACATTCTCCCCTCTATCACAGTCCTCAATATCCCACTGCCGGTAAATACCCCCTTCACTCTTTTTTCCTGCCTCTGTAGGATTGCTCCAAACAAGCCCATCTCCACGCCCACCATACCAAGTACTTCCTTGTTTGTTTTCTTCTGTGTGCATTTCACCTTCTCCATTCTTCTCCACACCCACATTTCAAAAGCCTCCAGTGTACGTCTATTCTCCTGCTTCAATGACCACATTTCCGCACCGTACATAGCTACGCTCTATATCAGTGTTTTTACGAGTCTTTTTTTAACATCCTTTCTCAACATCCCTGTCATCAACTCCCCCCTCCTTGTGAAAGCCTCTTTGCCTAGCACAATTCTTCTTCTTACGTCCCTACTACTTTGAACGTGTTGGTCCAAAAAACTACCGAGGTATGTAAACTTTCTATCTGCTCTGGTTTTTGCCCTCCTATTTTAATGTTTAGCTTAGCATTTTTCTTTCTGGACAATCGCTTAACCTTTGTTTTATTAATATTGATTCTCATCCCATTCTGTCGCACTGAATTTCCAATTCACTAAGCAATGCTTGCAAGCCCTTGGCTAACTGACAAACTAAAGCTTGGTCATCGGCAAACCTAACTGATTTTAAAAATTCCCCACCCACTTTCATTCATTCCTCCAGTTCTTCCCATGCCACTTTCATCATTTTCTCGGCATATAGGTTGAACAGTAACGGTGATAATGAGCAACCCTGTCTTACACCTGTTCCTAATCCTGCCCAACCGAACTCCCAATTCCTCACTCGCATCTGAGCAGTCTGAGACATATACAGGTTGCGGATTAGCCTCCTGTCCCGCCAATCTATTCCTATTTCCTGCAATATACTCATTAGTTTTTCCCAATTCACTCTATCAAATGCTTTTTTGAAAGCTACAAAACAGGCAAATACATCCTGGTTGTGTTCTATATTCCTCACGATTAATAATTTCATTACTGCAATGGCATCACGCGTATCTTTCCCCTTCCTAAACCCAAACTGATCCTCCCCGAAGTAATCATTTGCCCTATTCTCTGTCCTTTTGTTTATAATCCTGAGAACAACTTTAGCTGCATGGGATATCAAACCTATCATCCTGTAGTCCTCTCATGATTTTCCCCTAACCTTTTTGGAATTGAAATTAAAAATGATCTCACAAAGTCTTCCGGCCAGATTCCCTCCTCATAAATACTACGGATCAGCCCATATAGCCTCTTCCTCCCACATTTTCCTAAGCCTTTTAAAAGTTCGGCGGGAATGTTATCCACCCCCACGGCCTCATTTAGTTTCATCTCCCTTAATGCCCTTTCTATCTCATTGTCTAGTATGCCTGGACCTAAGCCATCTTCCTCTATGTCATGTTCCTCTTCTATGTCTAACCTTGTTGGTCTAAGTTCTTTATTATTCCTTCCATCTCTCTTGGATCTTCCCTGCATCCAATATTACCTTACCCACCTTATCTCTAACTGCGATCGTTGATCTCCCTTTCTTACTTCCCGATAAAGAGTTAACTTTGCTGTACAGCGCACCGATTTCACCCTTCCTCTGCAGACTTTCCATATCCTCGCACTGTCTTCCACCATGCTTCTTTTGCTTTATTTGTTGCCCGCCTCAATTTATTGTTTAATTCTTTGTACTTCATTTTGCCTAATTCTGTATTTACATTCTTCTATTTTCGCCGGTCATCCATCTTTGTAATCATCTCATCCGTGATCCATGGTTTCGTGGTCCTTTTAGCGTTAACGATTCCAATAGAGTCTTTTGCAACTTTAGACAACCATTTCTTGATACATTCCCATTTTTCCTTGATAGTACGTAGCTTTTCACCATCCGCCATGATTTCCTCTACCACCTGTTTGAATTCCTTCATTTTCAAACCATTTAATGCTTCTACATTCCATTTTCCAACTCGCCGCCCCTGCTGTATCTTTTCGAAACGGACGCTATAGTTCATAATAATTAATTGTGGTCTCAGTCCGCATCCGCTCCCGGGAAGCTGTGCGAATTTATCACACTGTTGCTAAACCTGTGCCTAACCAGGATATAATCTAGCTGATACCTCTCTGAGTCACCTGGCATTTTCCATGTATACCTGCATCTTTTGTGGTGTCTAAACCAAGTGTTGGTGGTGACTAGCCCGTCTCCAGCAGAACTTAACTGCTTTCTCCCCGCGGTCATTCCTTGTGCCTAAACCGTAGTCCCTGACCTCATCACCATCTCTTTCTTCGTCTACCGTCGCATTCTAATCCCCCATCACCATCAAATGTTTCCCTGCAGGAACACACGCGATTATGTCTCCTAACTGATCATATATCCAATCGACCCTTTCTGCCTTCTGGTTGCTCGGTTTCATGTATACCTGAATAATGACCAAGTTCGTCGGCTCTATTTTTATCTCAACTAGTAGTATTCTATCCGGTACCTGCTCTATATTGACTACGCTTCTCCCTACTTCTTCATTTAATACTATAGCAACCCCTCGTTGGCTCTTGTCCCCGCCGCTGTATATTATTCTATACTTATCACTCCAATAATTTCCGCTATCTTTCCATCTCACCTCGCATAGACCTAAAATATCGATATTTCCCCTTTCCATCTGTCGCTTATCATTCTCCAGTTTCCCTGTCCTCATCATTGTCCTAACATTCCACGTTCCTATTCTAATTAATTTGGTCTTCTTCTGCTGCGTTTTCTGTCCTGCTGCTGCCGGTTTTCTCTTGCAAGGGTTTCGTGAGATGACGACCGCGGAAGCCTTGCCTCTCCCGCTGCCGGCTACGACACACGGCCGATTGGGCCGAGCCCCATAGTTGCCAGGACTCAAAATCTTTGTCATGTTAATCTTTGGAATGGTAATTGAGGTAGTTTCCCGTTGCCTTCCTCAATAGTTTTTTTAACGTGACACCATGACTTCTTGGCCGCCACACTTGGGTCCGACGCCATCGCAGCCGCCTCACTGAGGAACAGACGCTGCGTGGACTACCTATCGTCTGGCTCCTAACCTTCGACCTATCTGGCATTGGTGACCCTTCCAGGAGCAATTATTATTACTCCCGCCAGCACAGCTCTAGGGGTCATCGGAACGCGCGAGCCATTCCACCACGTCAAGATTGTAGTCCGGGGAGGGTTATATATATATATATATATATATATATATATATATATATATATATATATATATATATATATATATATATATATATATATATATTTCCAACAGGAATATTTTATTAGTTGAATAATATATCGGTCCTTTCTATTTTATAATTTCCATTTCATCTGTACTTATCGTCATTTTAGAGATAGCTTCACATACCTGTGATTATAAATATGAAAAAATAGCAGTCTTAAGTTATGTGAATATTTATTTATAAAATGAAAATGTTAAGGGGTTAAGAACCAATTTCAATTATATTTTGCAAAAAAATTAGTCTCCATTCATGCGGTAAATAATTGATAGTTACGACCAATGAATGCATTGAATCATAAATGCTTTTGACTATATCTACCGTAAGTATGCAGAAGATTAGAGCCAGGCGATTGAAATCAATTCCAAAGATGAGAAAGATCAAAATATCAAAAAAAAACTATGAACGCGACGACAAAATATGTCGCCTCACTGCTTTTACGCTATGATTTGAAAGTCGAAACGAGACAAAGAAACTGCGGGAGATGCCGCAAAAGTAACTTTTCACGGACACATCCGGCATCTCCCTCAGTTTATTTGACTTTTGTCAAGGTTTAAACAGATAAGTGTTTAAAAGTTGGCTCTTTAACCATGTGGCGCATCCCGCACACGACTACGAATACCTGTGGCATTGTATGTACGGTATTTCGTCACAACATCTTGTTCCTTTAAAACCCTCAAAATTTCTGAGTTTAAGAGGAGGCCTCGATAGCAGAGCACAGGCATGTCCTGCCTGTGTTCACCGAGTGTCTCAATTTCGCCGGCGTCCGAGGCTTCGGCCGCCGGGATTCGGAGAGCGGCGCTGCCGGACTCTCTCGGAAGTCGAGGTTCCGATCGTGTTTTGTGTCGAGCGGCGGTTGACCGCCTAGTTCATCAAGAAGCGTGCGGTTTGACTCTCGACTTCTGCTGCCGGGAAGGCCGTGCTTTCGTTCTGTTTACTTAATCAAGACTGGCCTTGACTCTTGGTGTAGAGCTTAGGCTCTTTTTATTTGCCACCAACGGTTGCGTGTAGCGGGGAGGGAGTGCGCACGAGTGTTTATTTCTTTCTTGGAGTGCTTTCGGTGCGCTCTCCCTTTTTTCGCGCTGGCGTGCTCAATTTGATTTTTTCAAAATGGTCGCACATCACGTGGACACGCTCGCCTTGCAAATTGACGATAAGGCGAAGGCCCCTGCTCCGTTGGAGGTCCACCTCCTTACACTAGAGTTACTGGGCCTCACACCAGAAGAGATTGTGGATATCTAATTTGGATATAACCGCCATTTGGTATTCCTGAAGTTGGCAACTGAAGCTACTATGAAGAGGATTCTATATTATATCCCACGAAAGCTACCGTTTCCATCCCTAACGATCCGAGGACGACGATTGCCATTGACGATACCTTCGGTAGCCTTTGTAATGTAAGGATTCTTCGTCTTCCCGTGGAGACCGCATTGGAAGATATAACAAGTGAGCTTCAACGTTTTGGAAAAATCCATCGCTCGTGGGAGAATAGGTGGGAGGGCGACAAAATGGCGCGCGTGCTGACAGGTACGACAATGGTGCGTATGACGGTGGAAAGAAATATCCCGTCGTACCTCCACATTGGCGGCAACCGGGCCATCATTCAATCTACGAGGGTCAGCGCCGCACCTGCGCCCGTTGCAACCAAGAAGGCCATGGTGGAGGAAAGCCAAGGTGTCCGCAATATTCCCAGGGCTCCTCTAGAGGTGGACCAATTCGATCGATCTCCTCCGATTTCTCCCGACGGAGCCCCTTCGGCAGATGACCTCCAGTCCGCTCCCGGCCCCCCCGAGGCCACCTCCTGGGTTGGGCCGGTCACCAGCTGTGCTGCCTAAAAGAAGGCCTCCCGTTGAACGCTGCCGAGTTACCCGCTCTTCGTAGAGACCACGGCTGGGTCTTCTCCTTCGGACGAGGTCGAGGGGGAGGTATGCAGTGACAACTCGAGGCCTCGATCGGCGGCCCGTCGGACGAAGCGTCCCGGGAAGCGGCGAAGCTCTTGTCGCTTGGGCTCGAGCGGGGACCGAAGCAACGTAAGCCAAGACCAGGACTCTGGTAAGTGATGTACGGTGCCCATAGCTGTCCTCTCATTCAACCAATTAATATTATTTCGCTTAATATTGCTGGTGTTTATAGCGCTTTAGAAAGTGCAGTCCAACGTTTTCTCCGCGATCTCAGGGCTGATGTAATCCTCCTTCAAGAGGTAAGAGAGGACATACTCTGGGATAAAAACATCTTTCAGGCTTTCGGCAATTTTGCCGAAAGTCATTCTGGCACCACCACCATAGTCCGAAATGGCATTCCGTTCTCTCGTGTTCGCCGCCACGCTTCAGGCCGAAAAACGTCCGCTATCGTGAATGGTATCCATATCACGAACCTTTACGCTCCCTCCGGTTAGAGCGCGAGGGCTGAGCGCGAAAAATATTTTAATGAACTCCTTCTCCCCTACCAGTATTCTTTCTTGGGGAGGGCCATATTGGGCGGAGATTTCAACTCCATCTACCGCCGAGAGGGTAGTGCCTCGAAAAGGGATGGGGTGACATACTATCCAAGCCGGGCACTCTCACTGATTCGAGCGATTGACCCAGTGCGTTCTTATTGCGCCGGTCCCACCCCCTTCACGCGATCAGGGCCTAACTCTCGGACGCGGATTAACTGCCTCTTCCTCTCGGCATCCCTAAAGAATGATGTTTAGAGAGTGGACACGTGCCCCTACGCGCGGAAGGATCTGGCCAGAAGTTTTCGTCCTCAGCGTCTACCCAGTTAGTGAGGGGTGCCTGAACTTCCTCCCGGAATGGCGCCACCTCAACTACTTAGCCCCTTTTTACCTTTTGTTCGCTGCTACGAATGTTACAAAGTAATATGGGGACATTGCCTTCAGGTGACACCGAAGCAATGCTCGGCAGAATAAATAAATCTCTCTCACTTCCAATGACTCGCACTTCTTTGCCTTCAACCATCTGACTCTTTATCTTCGACAACACAACGGATAACCGCGGTACTCTAATAGATTCCTCTGATACAATTTTGCTCGATCGGCCAATCCCATTACTAGCGCCGGTCTGAGTTTCGCGAACTTTGCCATCGCACAAGGGGACAACAAATCTATCCTCTCTTACTGGCGAAAAAACACAATCATCACCCGACTTCTTTATCCCAAACCGGGAGTCGGTGGAAACCTCGAAGACATCGCCATTAACTTCGTCCCTAGCGGTGCAGCTTGCTTGCGACGCGGGTGGCAACCTCTTTATGACTCTTTCGGCCTTCGCCACCTCTACTAATTTCTGTGAATCCTTATTTAGAGATCCGTGATCCTTATTCCCTTCTGTCAATTCCTCCGTCGTTACTTGAAAACAAAATCCCTCCATACTGCCGTTTATTCGCGAGTTACATTTCATTATCTCTGCCGGAAAAGCACTTTGGTTTTTAGTGTCGCTTATCGTTTTTTCCTCAAGGGATGCTAAATTATACGTGGCCATTTGCGAATCATTGCCATTAATTATACCATAAATGAAAGAATCAAACGCCTTGACCTCTTGGGAAACTCCAATTTCATGGGCGCCTATGGGCTCGTTCATCTGCGATGTTACGCCATTAGATTTAAGGTCTGTCTCGTGTCCCTCACCCATTCTTATTTTCCGTTTATTGAACGATATACTTTTCCCGAAACAAACCAAAAAATCAAGGCAACAATTTCAGAGTGTTAAAATCATTCGCCTTGACTGGGATTCAAACCCAGATCCCGCAATATCCGGTTGAGTGCTTTAGCCACTTAAGCTACCGAGGCGTCCTCTTAAACTCTGAATATTTGGGGCTTTTAAGGGAACAACAGGACTCGACCGGATATTGAGGGATCTGGGTTCGAATCCCAGTCAAGGCGAATGATTATTACACTCTGAAATTGTTGCATTGAAATGCACATTAGCGGATGACTCCGTTAAAAGTTACTGTGGCGGCATCTCCCGCAGTTTCTTTGGAATTCATAAAATCAAGGCCTAGAAGACCGTCATAGTTCGTTTCCCCAAAATCCACTACTAAGATGTCATGGGGATATAATTTATGATCAATCAAAAATTGCACGAACTCTCTCCGATGATTGGCAAGGGATGACCTGACGCGCTTCGCACCCGAGAATTGTAATCAGAATTCCTTAATTGGCCAAAAGGAAATTTTTTACTATCAATGATGGTAACGGCTGCTCTCGTTTCCACTAGAAAATTGTTATCTTTCTTAAAATTATTAACTACTATTGTCCATCCTGCTTCTTGAGTTACCACTAGAATTAAATCTGTCCCGACCTCCCAGTCGGGAGATCGGCGTTTCCCGCCACGAAGGGATTTTCGCGCCTCGGGCAGCGTCTGGGAAGATGGCCAGTCCTTTGACAAATGCCGCATTTCAAGAGCGGGCAATCTTTAGCCATATGATTTTCATTTCCACAATTTAAACACAAAGACGGCCTCGTTCCCCTCTCCCTCTCTCTACACGCTCGACCAATGTGACCGGTTTTACCGCAGCGAAAGCAAACGCGTGCGCCGTGATTATCTATCCTTCGGAGTCCCTACTTTCACCGGGGGAACCAGTCTTACTTTGGAACCCCTCCTGACAGTTTGTGCGGCGTTAATTTCTTCCACGGGAAACTACCAAGGTGCAACATTTGGCGGATTCGCGTTCATACCCTACCAAGGCGTTATATTTGGAGATGGCGGCCACCTAGGGGGTTACTGACACAACCACGCATGAGACTGTTGTGGTGAATTTACGTCTCTGTTGACGGCGTAATTTCTGACACTAGCTTCTTCAACGCTTGTGAACCCTTCTGTCTTAATCAAGTTTGTTGGATTACGAACCAACACAAACCTACCAATCTCTTCCTTCAGCCCAATTAAAAATTGCACAAGAAGTCTACCTTGAATTCTTCGCTGTTTCTGAATCAATCTCGCCCCATGACTCGCGTAGCCTACGGGCGACATGGCGCAATCTGGTTGGAAATTCTGCGACGTTCTCCAGCGGTTTTTCTACGCAAGTGTTAAATGTTTTTTCTAACATGATTGGAGATGCCTTTAGGGAAAATCTCCTTTTGAGATTAATGGAAAAGTCCGCGTATGAACCTAATATGTGATGATTTGCAGAGACCAAATCCGCGGCGGTTCCTCCAAGCCGAAGTTGAGCGACTCCTAAGGTCTGTGCTTCATTCCAACTACTAATATGACTTAAAATACAACGCTTTCCAAAAATTTGCCAACCCCAATCTCGACTTCCCCGCTAAACGTTGGAATTAAATGAATCTGGCTGCCAATAGCGGCGGTTAGCGCTGCTTCTCCGCAACCATTTTGCGGACTCGCGCTACTTCCCGGCTGTTCTAAGACATTAACCAAAGGTGTGAAGTTGAGTGCACTGCCGAATTTCAATCCATTTGCGGTTTCTTGATAATCGAGAAAAGGGTTAGGGTTCCCCAGTCTATGAGGGTTAAGGCCATCCATCGCGAAATTCAACCCAATGCTAATTACATTAAAATTTCACTGCGCTTAATTAATTTATTTTTTCATACTCCGAGTGTATCCGATACCCATGGTGGGCGCTGAATGGGCTAATTGATGGTTCCTGATGAAGTGACGCTTAGTTTAATTGCGCGCAGAGAATCGCGATGAGGTTATAGCACGTGTCTTAAAATAATAATTCGTTAGGTCAGCACAGATTAGAATATCCCACCTGTCAGAGAAAATACGGAACTTCCGATTTAAAGACGTACACGGGCACATGATAATCTATGAGACACTGTCGCATACACTGAATAAATCACTAGTCCAACCGTGCAACCCCTCACCTGACACCAATATGTCGCAAGAGGGGTTTCTATGGTGCGACACAAAGGGTATCGGGGAAGGTACACCGAGTATTACCAAAGCAGCCGTATATTACCCAACATCAGTCATAATGCACCATTTACATAAGTATAAGGAAATTATGGATGGCTAGACCCTCGGTAAACCAACGCGAGTGCGGACAGAATTAAAATGGCAGAAAATTACCTGGGACAGGATAAATGCAGGGTGGACGCGGTCACGAAACACATAACCTAGGCAGAGCCCTCGTCCGTCGGAAAAGAAGGGAGTATGGCAGGGTGGACGCGGTCACGACACGCATAACCTAGGCGGAGCCCTCGTCCGTCGGAAAGGAAGGGAGTATTGCAGGGTGGACGAGGTCAAACGAACGTAACCTTGGCAGAGCCCTCGTCCGAAGTTTAGTCAGGAATAGGACACACTGACGCGACAAGCGCAACATAGCCGAAGCATCGTGCCCTACCGGTCACCGCCAGATAACCAACTGACTGCTTTTTGCCCGGCGACCAGGGCTTTTATACCCAATTTAGGAGTCAGGGAAAGAATACTTTTGAATCATTGTCTTTGGTCACGTGGGACATTCGGAGGAGCCAGGGAAGGAGTACCATGTCGCATACTTGCGACAATAGATATAAATTTTTGCAAAGTTACCATCTAGAATTTCGTTCAAATATAATAAGCTCTGTTGTTTGAAATATTAATTAATCTTACTTCTAATGATTTAAACCGAATAGAAATAATTTTAAAATCAAATATTTTCTCAAACAACATTGTTTTACTATTTTTACATTATAAACGAATGTATTAAGAGCAAATAACTTTAAAGAGCATACTGTATTTCATTAATGAAATAAGACTGGATCCGAACTCCAATTTGAAACCTTTTCTTCTTCACTTCTTTGTTACTATTGCCATGGTGACGTCGTCACCAAATGTTCAAACCAAACAAACTTAATTCTCAAGTAATGTATTAGATTGTTCTGTCACATTTTAAATTTCACATATCGCTAATGCCTTTGAGCACACTTTGCTTACTTTTAGAAATACACAATACACGTTCATTAAGGCTATATAGTATTCATTACCAGATTCAGAACGCACAAATTATTTGATTGCATTGTGAATAATGGGTGACATTAAAGGATCAACCGTAGCCAAAAGTTGTATTGCACTGTTTGGAAGAATACATCTCCTCTTTGAGGTGAACTGTCTCATTGTCTATTTTAAGGTTATTTATGTGTATTTGAACTTCTTCCTATTTACGCCACACATGGAAAGAATGGACTGGTGATATCTTTTATGAAACATATAACTTTCAAATTCTGGAGAACGCCTAATTACATTCACGACAAGATTACCAGCTGCTGAGATAGTTGTCTTTTAATTATTTCTGATGATAAACTCTGCTTGAATTGACTGAAGTATCCATCTAAGCGTAGAAAATATACATGTTAATGCTCCTTTTTGAAGTAATTATGGTCTATGTTTTGGATGGAATTGAACAGGAATCAAGTCCCAACCTACAGCTGTAAACAGTGTCAATATAAATTGAAAATAATACTTAATAATGTATTCCATGATCTACCAATACATTGAGACCAAATTATTCAAAGTGGATTTTTAAAATACAATTTATTGAAAGATTCAATATTGAAAAATTAAACATAAAATAAACTGTATTTAATACACGCTCGGTAGAAGATAGGGCTTCTTAAGTTATTTCCACAGCCATTTTGCAATTACCCAATTGGGTGCCACAAATCCCATATTATGAAGCACTCCTTTTTAATTACAGTGTTTGTAAAATGCATTCATTTCTTCATCTTCATTATATTTGATTGGCATCTATTGGCTTAGAAATGCCATTTATTTTAGAATATACTACCTTAATCAAAAATTTCCCGGAATTTATTCAGAAAATTAAAAATACAAGTTTATTCATCTAAATCTATATTGTCCCCTTCAAAGTAATCCCCATCGACTGCAACACACTTATGCCAGCGCTTGATCCAATCCTCGAAACATTTTTTATATTCGGTTTTCGGTATGTCCATCAGTGCTTCCTGCGATTTTTCCATTACTTCCTCTCGACTGCTAAAACGCGTTTCCCGTAATGGTTTTTTAACTCGATTGAACAGAAAGAAGCCACAGGGAGCCAAATCAGGTGAATTCGGTGGCTGTTGGATGGTATTTGTTGCATTTTTCGTCAAAAAATTACGAATAATGATAGCACTGTGCGACGGTGCGTTATCATGGTGCAAAATCCACGAGTTTTCTGCCCACATTTCTGGTCTCTTTCGGCGAATTGCTTCACGCAAACGTCTCATAACGCCCAAATAATACTCTTTGTTTACTGTCTGGCCTTCTGGCAAAAATTCATGATGCACTACACCGTTGTAATCCATGAAAACCGTCAGCATTGCCTTCTTTTTTGACTGAAAACGACGTGGTTTTTTTGGTCTCGGCTCATTTGGTGAACGCCATTCACTTGCCTGATGTCTGGATTGCGTGTCGTACTCATAAACCCACGTCTCGTCTCCAGTAATGATCCTTTTGATGAATGTGGGATCGGATTCAGCCTCGCAAATCATGTCTTTTGCGACGTCAACACGGTCTCTTTTTTGCATGAAATTGAGGTCTTTTGGCACCAACTTTGCTGCTACACGACGGAAACCCAAATCATTAACCACAATGTCTTGGGCGGATCCATAGGCAATGTTCAAGTCCTCCGCTATTTCTCTGATGGTTAATTTGCGGTTATTGACCAACATTTCTTTTACTTTATCAATTTTTTCACCGACTTTCGATGTCGATGGTCTGCCACTGCGTTCATCATCTTCGATTGACTCACGACCACTTCTGAACCGCTCGTGCCACTGGTAAACGACCGTTTTTTTTAGAGAATCGTTGCCGAAACACTTTTCCAACATTTCCAACGTCCGTGCGCCACTACATCCGTTTTTTACGCAAAATTTAATACAAGTTCGTTGTTGCAAATTTAAATCCATTTCTGCAATTGTAAAAAATAGCCAACACACACACAGAGATAGATGTACTCTTGGCTACGTAACTATTGCAAATGTCAAGTTAGGACACTAAGATTTAAAGGGAATATCAACAACAGATGTACCAATTTAACAAAAAAACAGAACTCAAATCGGAACGATGGGAGCGCCACACGGTGGTTATTCCGGGAACTTTTTGATCAGGTAGTATGTATGACATATAAAAGTCAAATGTTTTAAATGCAAGCGATGTCAAAGCCAATTAATAATGACTGATTCCATACAGGTTCATTGAGTATAATATATTTATTTTTATAGGCTTTATTTTCATAAAAAATTCAGAATCAATCAAAACAGATTTCGATGAAATATTGGAACAGGTTAAGACGATGAGAAGTCTCCTTGAATTATAAAGTTTGTGTTCAAAATTTATAAAATATCAAACCAATTTAATGGCAGACTCATTTAAAAAGTTATTAATTTATTTATGCATTCATTGTCATTTAATTTTGGACAATTTATCAACCCAAATTAACATAAACATATTAAATATTAATCTTCATTACCTCAGAATAAAACATCCAGAAACGGACATATTTTCCCAGATTTATGAAGAAGGTTTGATTGCCCAATTACTTGATGCGTGAGTGTTTTGGTGTCCGATGGCTTCCCAGCAACATCACTAGTCAACACTTCCAAGATTTCCTTTGACTGCTTCTCATCCTGTTCATTTAGAGATTGATGAAACTGCTGGAATTCTTCAATGCTTTCGGGCATTAATTGATGATTACTCAATTGAACTAATAACTGTGGAAATCAAGTTATATGCTGACCACTATACTGATTCTTTTGTTTAAAAAAAATCAAGTTTTATAGATTGGTAATGTATAAATACTATTGAAATTAGTATGTTGTTTTGCATTGATCATTCTTCATAAAACTATGAGCAAACCAGTTCAAGAATGATATTTGTCAAAGAGGCAGAACATTCTCACTCCATTCTCTTCATATTTAATGCCATAGCATAGATATGTGCTCGTCAAACACTATCTGCATTTTGCAGACAATGATACCTTTATGAGGGATAGACATCCTTGTGTCAAGCTGAATGAAATTAGCCCTCTGCTTGTATTTCTCAACAAAAAGTTCTCAAGTTTGTTGACACCTGAGAGGAAGATTTCTATTGTCAAAAATGTTATTCTGTACAAGGATGAGCTCTCACTGATGCAGTATGTTTCCCTGAAAGGAGCCAGATTTGGGGTGGAAACGTTTAGATTTGCTAAGCCTATGTCTGGATATATATGGTCATTTAATATTATTTCTACAGGAAAAAGGTGGGTCATGATAGTCTATGGGGGTAAAGCATTGGACTATTGACCGGAGGGTCCTGAGTTCAAACCCCAGGCAGACACTCAGGGCACCTGATGCTCCACTCAAGCTATGTGATTTTTTCTGGTACCAATCTTCCTGGTAAACCTTATCTGCCACAGTGAAAGTAACTGGCTCCCCTTAATACCCTGATGTGTGAATTTCACAGACTGTATAGAGCTAAGTACAGGGTGAACTCTACCATCAACCATAAACCGACCTTCCAACATTGATTACTGTGTTTATGGTACACAGGAAATGGTCAGTATTGAAGGTGGAATATACCAATCTTCCTATTACATCCTTAGATTGTGCTAGCAGTAATGAAACCTCTGCTAGGTCAAAGATTATTGCCTGACTGCAGACAACTATTACACCTCCTCAGAGCTGCTGATTTATTGGTTTCGAAAGGAACCGATAGACATGGGACATTGAGAATTAAAAGGAAGGAAGTACTAGATGACGTATAGACTAAAGAAGTTGAAAAAGGAGTAATTGACTGCCCTCCAGCAAGGCAAAGTGATTGCTATGAATTGGGAAGATAAGATGGCCGTCAAGTCTCTGTACCCTTTACAGTACATAATACGGAATTTGTGGAATATAAATGAAAAGGATATGGTGCTATAAAAGCCAAAAGTTGCTGTTGTGTACAATAATACAATAGGTGGAGTAGAAAGGGAAGATCAGCACCTGACAAATTTCCCCATTATGAAAAAAGGGGTGCAATAAATATTTTAAACATTTTTCTCTTGTTGGACCAGGGCGCATGGAATGGATTTCTGTTGCAGAGAAAGGGTGGTGGACCAAAGGGTAAGTTCAGAATTTAGAATCAAACTAGTGGAAGATGTAACTGAGGGGTACATTGCATATGATATTACATGTGAGGGTGGAAGGCCTTCAGTAGAACCAAATCCTTGATCCTCTATGTAAGTTACAATTTCCTAAGTATATTCCACCTACAGAGAAGAAGGAAAAGCTTTGTAGGATGTGTGCAATTTGTTGTGCCAAAAGGGATGGAACAAGCAAAAAGATTGGAAAAGAAGCGAGGTGCCATTTCCAAGCATGCCACAGCCGCTAAGAACAGACATGTGATTTTATGAACGGGTGGAGATTTTCGTGTGTTTTAAAAATATGGTTAAAAGAATTCGTAAATCATGCCTTAAGTTTCTACGTCATATCATTTTAATCCCCATGTTGTTTCGTCATCCTGTTTTTCAACAGGAATTAATAATTCTAAATCCTCGATGACTTCATTTGCGTGTGACTGATCCTGAGCAACTTTCATTTGCCGCTGTGTTTGTAATTAAAAATTCGAGAATTATGAAGAAATGTTGCTGTTTCTCTCGCTTTTAATACACAAAACATTCTACATAAAATAAATTTAATTAGAATGAGCCAATTGCGACATGCCATACATCTTCAATCGTTTTCTCTCTGAATAAATTGATTACGCTGATTAAATCGTAAACAATTTCTTTCACTTTTTCCACGTTTTTTCTTTGGTCGTTGTTGATGTGAAAGAAGAATGGGGGTCCTGCTACCGACCGACCAATCGATGCTTATGGACTGTGCCGTTAGCTGCATCTTATACCAATATCCAGCTATGCTGATCAAGGGTCGTAGGATTTAAGTGGTTTATGGGCGAAGTTAAGCTAGTGAGTATATTTTATTGCAGTTTGTGACAGTATTATATTTGGAGATTATGACTGCCCATTTATGCTTGCTTTAGCACAATTGTATCTGATACGGGGATTATCAGGGTAATCTCATAAAGGTTCTAATAATGGGTTGCCAGTATTTCCTATTGCTTGTTGAAATGACGTGGCTAGGTCGCTTAGATATGTTGGAAGATCCGGTATTTTTAGATCCGTGTGAATATCTGAGTTTCTTACAAACCAGGCGTCATTAGCAAGGGTTCTTAGAGTATTATTTTGGAAGCATGTCATTTTCTTCAATTTGGTTGCGGCTATTGAACCCCATGCTGGGTAGCCTTCAGATAGGTGGTATCAGAGATTTAAATAACAGTACCTTGGTGAGAAGACAAAGGGGACTGGTGCGTTTTATGAGGGGATAGAATAAGAAAGCGGCTGAATTGGCCTTGTTAATTGCATATTGAGTGTGTGTTTGACAAGTGAGTTTACTGTCATTTTGTACACCAAGAAATTTAGCCGATGATGCCTGGGGGATTATTTCCCTGCCATAGTGGATAGGAGTGATGTGAGGATTCTTCCATTTTCTGGCGTATTTTACGTTTACGCATTTTGTGGTGTTAATGGTTAGTTTCCAATTGGTCATCCACTCTGCTTTGCTCTTACGGTGTTCTTGGACATTTTTTGCGGCATGATTTGGGTCAAAGGAAGTTGACGCTCTAGCTGAGTCATCCGCATGGAGGTAGCTTTTGGGTCGGAGGGGAGGTCGTTAATGTAGAGGTTGAATAGGACGGGTGACAAAATTGATCCTTGAGGAAAGCCTGCGGATATGGACTGGGTAGTTGATTTGGCATTGTTAAGGGCTAGAAAGAATGTGCGGTTTGAAAGAAAGGAGGGGATGGTCTTATTTAGGTATACTGATATGTCGGTTTTAAGCAGTTTATGTATTAAACCAGTTCGCCAGAACTTGTCAAAAGCTCTTTGGAAATCAAGGAAGACTACTTGGGTGTGCTTGTGGATGTGGAAGCCGAAAGTGATCAGTTCAACCAATCTTGTTATTTGCTGAGTGATGGAATGGCGACGGCGGAAGCCAGTTTGCTCAGGTGTGATCAAGTCTAGGGCCGAGATTTCTTCTTGTAGCCTGTTTAAGATGCATTTTTCTAGAAGTTTGCCCATGCAGGGGAGCAGGCCACTGGGTCTATAGTTCAGGATATAAGAAGGATTTTTATCGGGTTTTAGAAGGAGTATTATCTTAGCCATTTTCAATGCCCTTGGGAAGTACGATTGGGAAAGACAGGCGTTGAGGATAGAGAGTAGGTGTTTGATAAAAGATTTAGGAAGGTTTTTCAGGTGAAGGTATGAGATTTGACCGGGTCGCGGTGATGACTTTGTTTTGGAGTGGGACATAATGGAGTAAAGTCCTTGAGGAGTAATTTCCAGGAATATGTGGAATGGGCAAAGTGACAGGCCATAGACACTGATCAACGCTTCTGAATCCAACAAGGATGTATTATTTTTTTAAAAATGCATTCGAAGGAGTCGGCAGATGTATTTGCTTTGCTGCTGTCATCGTATAGTGCGCTCCCATTATGTGGTATTGGCTGGGTGGGTACCTTTTTCCTTTGCGGACAGTGGGCTTGGGTAAATACCGAATTGTCGTTATGTGAGAGTGAACTTATCTTTTCCTGCAAAGTTTTTTCCCAATGTGTTCTAGTTTTGGATGTTACAAGGTTTCAAAGTGCACAGAAGCCGATTTTATCTTGGCGGAGATTAGTGCATTGCCAGAGGGCTCTGGCCTTGTTTCTAAGTGAAATTAGGCGAAAAATATCCTGAGGTAGTGTGGCACCAGCGATGGAGGCCGGAGAAGGAGGGTAGCAAGAGCGATGAATGATTTTGGTTAAGGTGCTTGTAAAATCTTGAGCCGCTTTCTCTATGCTGTCTGGAGTGCTAGCAGGAGATGGGACAAGGTTAATGGCCAAGCAGTTTTCTTTAAATAGTTTCCAGTTAACTCTTCTAGTTGTATGAAGGAGGGTAGGAACGCAGTAAAATATAGGGCAGTGGTCCGAGGCTGAGTTATCTAGGTTAAGAATTTGGAATGCAATATCTGCAAATAATAGAACTACATCCAGGATATCGGAGGAGTGGGAGTGATGATGGAAGTGGGTAGGGAATGGCGGTGAGTGAATTACTATATTGTTGGTAAATAGGAGCTTATGAAGGGCTCCCCTTTGTGTAGTAGTGGTTTTTCCAGCTTTATTTTTTGTATTTTATGCCATTTATGTTCCATTGTAAAACTTTAAGGAAGTGGTTGTTTATTTGTGAATTAGGCACCATTTACAAGTTGAAGAAGGGCTGGAATAAGGTCATTGGTGAAGATGCTAATAGGGGTTTTACTGTCAGTAGGAGAAAGAAGTTTCGTAATTATGCTCAATAGAGAAGTTCTTATATTTGCGGTTGATGATTTGTCATTGATTGAGGGAGACTGTGATCCAGAGGGTGGCGGAGGATGTTGATCGGAGGTTAGGGGAGAGTTAAGAGATGATTGAGGAGTTCACAGCCAAACTGTCAGCTATCAAGAGGGACCTAAAAGACATAAGAGAATGTAATGGCTCTTCTCTCATCTGTTCGCACTCATTGATTTCCCTATAATGCATATCAGTCTTGTCATCAATGCACCTCATGGTACAGGAGATCTATTATACCCTGTGGTCCCTTCAGATAAAGGGGAAGTAGGTATCCTCTACATGGACTGCTGGTCATGTGGGAATACCAGGCATTGAAAAAGCTGGCAAAGCAGCAAATGAAGCCCTGGTCAATCTCAAAACAGACTCAGCTTTGCTTCCTGTGCTGGATGTCGGGGGTGCCTTGCTCAATTTGGTTCTGAACCAGTGGAAGGAAGCTTGGTGATTCTTGCAAAGCGAGGAAGTTAAGGCCATAAATTTGGTTGTTTTGACAGGGCCCTCTTCCATCTGGAAAATTCAGAGGGAAGAGGTCAGGATCACGCGCCTGAGAATAGGGCACTTAGCCCTCACGCACTCTTCATGGAGACAAAAATGCAACCTTGCTGCAATGTTTGTAACTTGCACCTGATTGTGACTCAGAAATAAATTATAAAAGGCCAGATACCTTTTTTAAAATATGAGATAATTTAAGCAATAGTTTAGGAGAGGACCCCAACTTTTTAGGTAAGGTTTCCGAGTTTTTAAAGGACACTGACCTGAACGGACAACTTGAGTTTCCGTTTCTTTTTTTTAAATAATTTTGTTTTTAACTATTTATATGTTTTTTATCCATTAACGTATTTATTAAAATTGGATTGAGGTTTTAAATGTTTTAAAAAGTGTTGCAAAAACAACCACAGTGGTTGATGCATCCAAAATCCCAACAATAAATACGGGTTGGTTTCTTTGGGTAAGACCATTTCCTTCAGCTGAGAGATCTCAATGTGCTTATCATTTTAAAGGAAGTATGAGTTCCTGAGGCAGAATTTGCGAGGTCCAGGTTAATCCTTAGCTAATCCCTGTGAGGTGAGGTTTTTGATGAGTAGCATGGAGTCATCAATGGGCGTATTTGTGAACAAGGAGATGACATCAAAGTTCACCAGCATATTGACTTCTTGGACTTCAGCATTCCGAATAATGTGAATGAAATCCATGGAAGTTTTAGCAAAAAAGTCAGTTTTCCTGGCGAAGAGTTGAAGAGCATGCGAAACAAATTGCGGTAGCTTGTGGGTTGGTGCATCGATGTTGCTGACGATGGGTCGTCAGCAACATCGATGCGTCATCACCTTAAGTGCCATCAAAGCACGCCAAAATATGGAAACTAAGAAGAAAAAGAACCACAATGAAACTACAGGATATTAACTTGCATTACTGGAAAGATAGCTCAGGCGTGTACACTAATAGGCAATGGTTTGCATTCTTAAATATAATTACATATTTTATGTATTTTTTACACTCCTTCCCATGTATGGTAAATTTATTCATTCATTTATTTATTATATTACCAACACGAAGCCCGGATACATCATGAAATGACTTTCTTGCTTGCAAGAAAGAAAAACATCTTCAATTGCCATTATATATTTGTGGAGAAAGGAAAGTCAAACGTTTGTATGTCTCCGCACATGTCCAATAATTTGATTTTCCTTTTCAGTATTTGATCTTTATACCTAATAAACGAAAATATAGTATCCATAGAGCATACTTTATTTCTCTTTAAAATTAAATCTTATTCTCAATCTAATTCGAAACTTTTCATTCTTCACTTGTTTGTTACTGTTGCCACGGCTACAGCGTCACCATATGATCGAATCAAAACAAACATTATTGCGTACTTCAGAAACAATATTCTTTACACACTCACAGACCATAGGCTTTCCTTTCCAACTGAATGACATGGAGCAGATTCTTAACGGTATGGCTTCTCATTTGCGTAAACAAGGATATACTGCTTCAGGTTGCAAATCTTAGTGAATGTATTTTGGAAAGAATGGACGGGTGAGATCATTTGTGAGATATATGCCTTTTAAATTTGGAGAACACCTAATTACATACACAACAATAATACTTGCTGCTGAGATAGTCATGTTTTAATTGCTTTGGGCTCTGCTTGAATTGACTGCAGTATCAATCTCTGTAGAAAATATATTTGTAAATGTTCCTTTTTGAAGTAGTTAAGATCGTATGTTTTTGGTAGAATTGAACGGGAGTCAAGTGTCAAACGACAGCTATAAACATCGTCAATAATGTTTAGAAAATAGTATTATTTCACATGCGCAATGATCAAACGATACATTGAGTCCAAATCATTCAAAATGGATAGTTAAAATACAACGGTTATAAATAGGAAGATTCGATATTTAAGTAGTTAACGTAGAATTAGATTTTTATTGTTTTCTGTAGTGAGGTATTATTTTATTTAATATGCTGAGTCAATTCCCAAATACACCTATTAACGCCACAAATCCCTTGCTGTTGTGAAATACTCCTTTTTAATTATGGTGATTGTGATCGAATTCATTTCTTCTTCTACATTCTGTTCGATTGGCATTGCTTCTATTCTTGAAAATGCCATTATTTAAGGATACAAGTGTGACCTTTATATTTCAAATGCATTTAATGTACTCACTTTCACAGCAAACCGATAATGGTTGATTATATGCAGTTTAATTGAGTACACTATGCATTTAGACGGGCTTTATTTTTATACAAATTCAGAATCAATGGAAACAAAATTTATTTAAATATTGGAGCAATGTAAGAAACTAAGAAGTCTCCTTGAATTTGAGTGTTTGTGTGCAATAATATAAAAATGTTTAACATCACCAATATAATGGCACGCTCATTTAAACTGTTAAATTCGCATTAAGTATGATGAACGATCATGCATCAATTGTCCTTTGATTATGGAGAATTTAGTAAACCAAATTGTGCAAACATAATAAAATGGCAGCCATCATGACTTCTGTCAAATTTCCTTGAAGAATTAGCAGTTTTAATGTGGCGTTCTTGGATATATTTTGAAGAATGCACCAAACTCATAGGATTTCATTTCCACCTTACTCATCTCTCAATAAACAATCTGTGTCACAAAAACAGTGTAAAAAAACAGATAGTTCTACATTTGAATGTCCACAATATGAAATGCGCTGTAAGTTGATCAAATTCCACAATAAATAGTATTATTTAGATTTGCTCTACCCCTCATGGTGTACAATCATGACTCCACAGCTAATTAAAAATGGTCTGCAGAAATCACGTTGTGGTGTATTAGCAAGGGAGGAAAAATCTCTCTTGGGTAGTAGCAAGATTCGTATGACATGTTTTGGGAAATGACCCCATAACTCATCACTGCAATTCAAATGACATGGAAAGAAGACGTGGTCAAGTGTTAAACGATACTCATTTGAAATGGGAAAGTTGAGCTTTAATCAGTTCATTACAGATCTGACTGATGTGAGTCTCCCTGTTAAGTTTCCTATCTATATTAATTCGTAGTATTTTAGAATTTTCAACATCAGTACATTTTTATATACTATAACTGCATACATTATGCTGAGTTTTGTTAGTATTTAAACGTAAATGATTAATATGAAACCTTCCTGCTTATCCTGTCTTTGAGTGGCTCTGAATCGTACCTTTGCATCTTCTAGATTTTTATATTTTTGCACACAAAAAGCATAATAATGATATAAAACATATGTAGGTTTAATTTTACAGGGCAAATCAGGTATCATGATGATACCCAAAATAGCTCAATACTAGAAATTTGTCATGAAAATATGGGCATTAAAATTATTATTGGAAGCAAAATGAGGCCATGTCTTTATGGACAAATTAACCCTAGAACTACTAAAAATTTAAGAGAAATTAGGTAAATCAGACTGTTGTGCTACAATACAATTTTCAAGGAAATAATGAAATTAACTCCTAATAATAATAATCTAGAAGGAACTTGAATCCTTAAATGAAACATCCCTATCCTGTTCATTCCCTTTTCTTGCTCGTCTCACATTCTCCCCTCTATTACCATCTTGAACAGTCCCTTTTTCGGTCAATATGCCCTTCATCCATTTTTACTGCCTCAATAGGATTTCTCCCAACCAACCCCTCTCTTCACCCACCATACCAAGTACTTTCTCATTGGTTTTCTTCTCGGTCCATTTCACCTTCTCCTTTTTCTCCACACCCACATGTCAAAAGCCGCCAGTCCACGACTATCCTCCTGCTTCAATGACCACATTTCCGTATATAACTATGCACCATATCAAAAGTTTCACGAGTCTTTTTTTAATATTCTTACTTAAAGTCCCATTCGTCAACTCTCTCCTCCTTATGAAAGCCTCTGTGCCTAGCGTAATTCTTCTCCATACGTCCCTACTACTATGACCGTATTGGTCCAAATGCTTCAGAGATACGTGAACTATTCTATCTGCATTAGTTTTTGCCCTCCTATTTTAATGTTTAGCTTTGCTTTTTTCTTTCTAGAAAATTGCATAACCTTTGTTTTATTAATATTGATTCTCATCCCATACCTGTCGCCCTGAATTTCCAATTCACTCAGCAATCCTTACAACCCTTCGGCTGACTGACAAACTAAAGCTTGGTCATCCGCAAACCTAATTAATTTTACGAATTCCATTCTTCCATTTTCTGGCGTAGTTTACGTTTACGCATTTTGTTGTGTTAATGGTTAGTTTCCAATCGGTCATCCACTCTGCTATGCTCTTAAGGTGTTCTTGGACATTTTTTGCGGCATGATTTGGGTCAAAGGAAGTTGACGCTCTAGCTGAGTCATCCGCATGGAGGTAGCTTTTGGGTCGGAGGGGAGGTCGTTAATGTAGAGGTTGAATAGGACGGGTGACAAAATTGATCCTTGGAGAAAGCCTGCGGATATGGACTGGGTAGTTGATTTGGCATTGTTAAGGGCTAAAAAGAATGTGCGGTTTGAAAGAAAGGAGGGGATGGTCTTATTAAGGTATACTGATATGTCGGTTTTAAGCAGTTTATGTATTAAACCAGTTCGCCAGAACTTGTCAAAAGCTTTCCAAGATTATTCGGGTCTCCCACTTGGTCCACGTTCGTAGGGTTGTCGACGTTTCGATGGCCGAGTCGTCCATCGTCTTCAGGGCATTTCGGTACTCAGGTTTGGCCGCCTTATATAGTTTGGTCGGGAGGTCAAGTCACGTCTGATTGGTCGGACGCTTTCCGCCTCTTGTTTTGCCTGATGTTCCTCAAAATGGGTTTCCACGCGTTACTGAGGGAGTATCCGCTGTCTCGGTTAATGGATTTGTTTTCGAGCCGGATCACTATTGCTTCCTTAGTCAATCTTTCCCAGAATTTTTCTTCTCGGCAAAGGACCCTTGTCTCCTCCCACCGAATGCTATGGTCTGAGATGATGCTGTGCTCTGCAATGGCTGACTTCTCAGGTTGGCACAGTCTGAGGTGTCTCCGGTGTTCTTTTAACCCTTAGCGATGGTCCTTCCGGTCTCTCTAACGTAGACTTGGCCGCACTCGCAGGGTATTCGGTATACTCCCGGGGTCATTAGGCCACAGGGGTCCTTTGCCCTTACTAATTCGTCCCTGAGTTTGTTACAGGGACGGAAGTAGGTGTCGATGTTGTACCTCTTCAGTATTCTCGTGACCTTCCCCGAGACCGTGGAGACAAAGGGTAGACCCGCCCTTGCCAGTGGTTTTGGTTCTTCTTCCTACGAACGTGGACCCGGTGGGAGACCCGAATAATCTTGGAAAACATTATTCGCCGGGAAAGTACCAGATCATTCTTGTCAAAAGCTCTTTGGAAATCAAGGAAGACTACTTGGGTGTGCTTGTGGATGTGGAAGCCGAAAGTGATCAGTTAAACCAATCTTGTTATTTGCTGAGTCATGGAATGGCGACGGCGGAAGCCAGTTTGCTCAGGTCTGATCAAGTCTAGGGCCGAGATTTCTTCTTTGAGCCTGTTTAAGATGCATTTTTCTAGAAGTTTGCCCATGCAGGGGAGCAGGCCACTGGGTCTATAGTTAGGGATATAAGAAGGATTTTTATCGGGTTTTGGAAGGAGTATTATCTTAGCCGTTTTCAATGCCTTTGGGAAGTACGATTGGGAAAGATGGCGTTGAGAATAGAGAGTAGGTGTTTGATAAAAGATTTAGGAAGGTTTTTCAGGTGAAGGTAGGAGATTTGATCGGGTCCCAGTGATGACTTTGTTTTGGAGTGGGACATAATGGAGTAAAATCCTTGAGGAGTAATTTCCGGGAATATCTGGAATGGGCAAAGTGACAGGCCATAGACACTGATCAACGCTTCTGAATCCAACAAGGATGTATTATTTTTTTAAAAATGCATTCGAAGGAGTCGGCAGAGGTATTTGCTTTGTTGCTGTCATCGTATAGTGCTCTCCCATTATGTGGTATTGGCGGGGTGGGTACCTTTTTCCTTTGCGGACAGTGGGCTAGGGTCCATACCGAATTATCCTTATGTGAGAGTGAACTTATTTTCTCATGCCAAGTTTTTTCCCAATGTTTTCTAGTTTTGGATGTTACAAGGTTTCAAAGTGCACAGAAGCCGATTTTATCTTGGCGGAGATTAGTGCATTGCCAGAGGGCTCTGGCCTTGTTTCTAAGTGAAATTAGGCGCAAAATATCCTGAGGTAGTGTGGCACCAGCGATGGAGGCCGGAGAAGGAGGGTAGCAAGAGCGATGAATGATTTTGGTTAAGGTGCTTGTAAAATCTTGAGCCGCTTTCTCTATGCTGTCTGGAGTGCTAGCAGGACATGGGACAAGGTTAATGGCCAAGCAGTTTTCTTTAAATAGTTTCCAGTTAACTCTTCTAGTTGTATGAAGGAGGGTAAGAACGCAGTAAAATATGGGGCAGTGGTCCGAGACTGAGTTATCTAGGTTAAGGATTTGGAATGCGATATCTGCGAATAATAGAACTACATCCAGGATATCGGAGGAGTGGGAGTGATGATGGAAGTGGGTAGGGAATGGCGGTGAGTGAATTGCGATATTTTTGGTAAATAGGAGCTTATGAAGGGCTCGCCTTTGTGTAGTAGTGGTTTTTCCAGCTTTTGTTTTTTGTATTTTATGCCATTTATGTTCCATTGTAAAACTTTAAGGAAGTGGTTGTTTATTTGTAAATTAGGCACCATTTACAAGTTGAAGAAGGGCTGGTATAAGGTCATTGGTTATGATGCTAATAAGGGTTTTATTGTCAGTAGGAGAGAGAAGTTTCGTAATTATGCTCAATAGAGCAGTTCTTATATTTGCGGTTGATGATTGGTCATTGATTGAGGGAGACTGTTGTCCAGAGGTTGGCGGAGGGTGTTGATCGGAGGTTAGGGGAGAGTTAAGAGATGATTGAGGAGTTCACAGCCAAGCTGTCAGCTATCAAGAGGGCCCTAAAAGACATAAGAGAATGTAATGGCTCTTCTCTCATCTGTTCGCACTCATTGATTTCCCTATAATCCATATCAGTCTTGTCATCAATGCACCTGATGGTTCAGGAGATCTATTATACCCTGTGGTCCCTTCAGATAAAGGGGAAGTAGGTATCCTCTACATGGACTGCTGGTCATGTGGGAATACCAGGCATTGAAAAGGCTGGCAAAGCAGCAAATGAAGCCCTGGTCAATCTCAAAACAGACTCAGCTTTGCTTCCTGTGCTGGATGTCGGGGCTGCCTTGCTGAATTTGGTTCTGAACCAGTGGAAGGAAGCTTGGTGATTCTTGCAAAACGAGGAAGTTAAGGCCATAAATTTGGTTGTTTTGACAGGGCCCTCTTCCATCTGGAACATTCAGAGGGAAGAGGTCAGGATCACGCGCCTGAGAATAGGGCACTTAGCCCTCACGCACTCTTCATGGAGACAAAAATGCAACCTTGCTGCAATGTTTGTAACTTGCACCTGATTGTGACTCAGAAATAAATTATAAAAGGCCAGATACCTTTTTTAAAATATGAGATAATTTAAGAAATAGTTTAGGAGAGGACCCCAACTCTTTAGGTAAGGTTTCCGAGTTTTTAAAGGAAACTGACCTGAACGGACAACTTGAGTTTCCGTTTATTTTTTTTAAATAATTTTGTTTTTAACTATTTATATGTTTTTTATCCATTGACGTATTTATCAAAATTGGATTGAGGTTTTAAATGTTTTAAAAAGTGGTGCAAAAACAACCACAGTGGTTGATGCATCCAAAAACCCCAACTATCAATACGGGTTGGTTTCTTTGGGTAAGACCATTTCCTTCAGCTGAGAGATCTCAATGAAAATGTTGGTAGGTACGGAAGAGAGGGGTGATCCCATGGCTGCACTTTCATGATGTTCAATTTGCTTATCATTTTAAAGGAAGTATAAGTTCCTGAGGCAGAATTTTCGAGGTCCAGGTTAATCCTTAGCTAATCCCTGTGAGGTGAGGTTTTTGATGAGTAGCATGGAGCCATCAATGGGCGTATTTGTGAACAAGGAGATTACATCAAAGGCCACCAGCATGTTGACTATTTGGACTTCAGCATTCCGAATAATGTGAATGAAATCCATGGAAGTTTTAGCAAAAAAGTCAGTTTTTCTGGCGAAGAGTTGAAGAGCATGCGCAACAAATTGCGGTAGCTTGTGGGTTGGTGCATCGATGTTGCTGACGATGGGTCGTCAGCAACATCGATGCGTCATCACCTTAAGTGCCATCAAAGCACGCCGAAATTTGGAAACTAAGAAGAAAAAGAACCACAATGAAACTACAAGATATTAACTTGCATTACTGGAAAGATAGCCCAGGCGTGTACACTAATAGGCAATGGTTTGCATTCTTAAATATAATTACATATTTTATGTATTTTTTACACTCCTTCCCATGTATGGTAAATTTATTCATTCATTTATTTATTATATTACCAACACGAAGCCCGGATACATCATGAAATGACTTTCTTGCTTGCAAGAAAGAAAAACATCTTCAATTGCCATTATATATTTGTGGAGAAAGGAAAGTCAAACGTTTGTATGTCTCCGCACATGTCCAATAATTTGATTTTCCTTTTCAGTATTTGATCTTTATACCTAATAAACGAAAATATAGTATCCATAGAGCATACTTTATTTCTCTTTAAAATTAAATCTTATTCTCAACCTAATTCGAAACTTTTCATTCTTCACTTGTTTGTTACTGTTGCCACGGCTACAGCGTCACCATATGATCGAATCAAAACAAACATTATTGCGTACTTCAGAAACAATATTCTTTACACACTCACAGACCATAGGCTTTCCTTTCCAACTGAATGACATGGAGCAGATTCTTAACGGCATGGCTTCTCATTTGCGTAAACAAGGATATACTGCTTCAGGTTGCAAATCTTAGTGAATGTATTTTGGAAAGAATGGACGGGTGAGATCATTTGTGAGATATATGCCTTTTAAATTTGGAGAACACCTAATTACATACACAACAATAATACTTGCTGCTGAGATAGTCATGTTTTAATTGCTTTGGGCTCTGCTTGAATTGACTGCAGTATCAATCTCTGTAGAAAATATATTTGTAAATGTTCCTTTTTGAAGTAGTTAAGATCGTATGTTTTTGGTAGAATTGAACGGGAGTCAAGTGTCAAACGACAGCTATAAACATCGTCAATAATGTTTAGAAAATAGTATTATTTCACATGCGCAATGATCAAACGATACATTGAGTCCAAATCATTCAAAATGGATAGTTAAAATACAACGGTTATAAATAGGAAGATTCGATATTTAAGTAGTTAACGTAAAATTAGATTTTTATTGTTTTCTGTAGTGAGGTATTATTTTATTTAATATGCTGAGTCAATTCCCAAATACACCTATTAACGCCACAAATCCCTTGCTGTTGTGAAATACTCCTTTTTAATTATGGTGATTGTGATCGAATTCATTTCTTCTTCTACATTCTGTTCGATTGGCATTGCTTTTATACTTGAAAATGCCATTATTTAAGGATACAAGTGTGACCTTTATATTTCAAATGCATTTAATGTACTCACTTTCACAGCAAACCGATAATGGTTGATTATATGCAGTTTAATTGAGTACACTATGCATTTAGACGGGCTTTATTTTTATACAAATTCAGAATCAATGGAAACAAAATTTATTTAAATATTGGAGCAATGTAAGAAACTAAGAAGTCTCCTTGAATTTGAGTGTTTGTGTGCAATAATATAAAAATGTTTAACATCACCAATATAATGGCACGCTCATTTAAACTGTTAAATTCGCATTAAGTATGATGAACGATCATGCATCAATTGTCCTTTGATTATGGAGAATTTAGTAAACCAAATTGTGCAAACATAATAAAATGGCAGCCATCATGACTTCTGTCAAATTTCCTTGAAGAATTAGCAGTTTTAATGTGGCGTTCTTGGATATATTTTGAAGAATGCACCAAACTCATAGGATTTCATTTCCACCTTACTCATCTCTCAATAAACAATCTGTGTCACAAAAACAGTGTAAAAAAACAGATAGTTCTACATTTGAATGTCCACAATATGAAATGCGCTGTAAGTTGATCAAATTCCACAATAAATAGTATTATTTAGATTTGCTCTACCCCTCATGGTGTACAATCATGACTCCACAGCTAATTAAAAATGGTCTGCAGAAATCACGTTGTGGTGTATTAGCAAGGGAGGAAAAATCTCTCTTGGGTAGTAGCAAGATTCGTATGACATGTTTTGGGAAATGACCCCATAACTCATCACTGCAATTCAAATGACATGGAAAGAAGACGTGGTCAAGTGTTAAACGATACTCATTTGAAATGGGAAAGTTGAGCTTTAATCAGTTCATTACAGATCTGACTGATGTGAGTCTCCCTGTTAAGTTTCCTATCTATATTAATTCGTAGTATTTTAGAATTTTCAACATCAGTACATTTTTATATACTATAACTGCATACATTATGCTGAGTTTTGTTAGTATTTAAACGTAAATGATTAATATGAAACCTTCCTGCTTATCCTGTCTTTGAGTGGCTCTGAATCGTACCTTCGCATCTTCTAGATTTTTATATTTTTGCACACAAAAAGCATAATAATGATATAAAACATATGTAGGTTTAATTTTACAGGGCAAATCAGGTATCATGATGATACCCAAAATAGCTCAATACTAGAAATTTGTCATGAAAATATGGGCATTAAAATTATTATTGGAAGCAAAATGAGGCCATGTCTTTATGGACAAATTAACCCTAGAACTACTAAAAATTTAAGAGAAATTAGGTAAATCAGACTGTTGTGCTACAATACAATTTTCAAGGAAATAATGAAATTAACTCCTAATAATAATAATCTAGAAGGAACTTGAATCCTTAAATGAAACATCCCTATCCTGTTCATTCCCTTTTCTTGCTCGTCTCACATTCTCCCCTCTATTACCATCTTGAACAGTCCCTTTTTCGGTCAATATGCCCTTCATCCATTTTTACTGCCTCAATAGGATTTCTCCCAACCAACCCCTCTCTTCACCCACCATACCAAGTACTTTCTCATTGGTTTTCTTCTCGGTCCATTTCACCTTCTCCTTTTTCTCCACACCCACATGTCAAAAGCCGCCAGTCCACGACTATCCTCCTGCTTCAATGACCACATTTCCGTATATAACTATGCACCATATCAAAAGTTTCACGAGTCTTTTTTTAATATTCTTACTTAAAGTCCCATTCGTCAACTCTCTCCTCCTTATGAAAGCCTCTGTGCCTAGCGTAATTCTTCTCCATACGTCCCTACTACTATGACCGTATTGGTCCAAATGCTTCAGAGATACGTGAACTATTCTATCTGCATTAGTTTTTGCCCTCCTATTTTAATGTTTAGCTTTGCTTTTTTCTTTCTAGAAAATTGCATAACCTTTGTTTTATTAATATTGATTCTCATCCCATACCTGTCGCCCTGAATTTCCAATTCACTCAGCAATCCTTACAACCCTTTGGCTGACTGACAAACTAAAGCTTGGTCATCCGCAAACCTAATTAATTTTACGAATTCCATTCTTCCATTTTCTGGCGTAGTTTACGTTTACGCATTTTGTGGTGTTAATGGTTAGTTTCCAATCGGTCATCCACTCTGCTATGCTCTTAAGGTGTTCTTGGACATTTTTTGCGGCATGATTTGGGTCAGAGGAAGTTGACGCTCTAGCTGAGTCATCCGCATGGAGGTAGCTTTTGGGTCGGAGGGGAGGTCGTTAATGTAGAGGTTGAATAGGACGGGTGACAAAATTGATCCTTGGAGAAAGCCTGCGGATATGGACTGGGTAGTTGATTTGGCATTGTTAAGGGCTAAAAAGAATGTGCGGTTTGAAAGAAAGGAGGGGATGGTCTTATTAAGGTATACTGATATGTCGGTTTTAAGCAGTTTATGTATTAAACCAGTTCGCCAGAACTTGTCAAAAGCTTTCCAAGATTATTCGGGTCTCCCACTTGGTCCACGTTCGTAGGGTTGTCGACGTTTCGATGGCCGAGTCGTCCATCGTCTTCAGGGCATTTCGGTACTCAGGTTTGGCCGCCTTATATAGTTTGGTCGGGAGGTCAAGTCACGTCTGATTGGTCGGACGCTTTCCGCCTCTTGTTTTGCCTGATGTTCCTCAAAATGGGTTTCCACGCGTTACTGAGGGAGTATCCGCTGTCTCGGTTAATGGATTTGTTTTCGAGCCGGATCACTATTGCTTCCTTAGTCAATCTTTCCCAGAATTTTTCTTCTCGGCAAAGGACCCTTGTCTCCTCCCACCGAATGCTATGGTCTGAGATGATGCTGTGCTCTGCAATGGCTGACTTCTCAGGTTGGCACAGTCTGAGGTGTCTCCGGTGTTCTTTTAACCCTTAGCGATGGTCCTTCCGGTCTCTCTAACGTAGACTTGGCCGCACTCGCAGGGTATTCGGTATACTCCCGGGGTCATTAGGCCACAGGGGTCCTTTGCCCTTACTAATTCGTCCCTGAGTTTGTTACAGGGACGGAAGTAGGTGTCGATGTTGTACCTCTTCAGTATTCTCGTGACCTTCCCCGAGACCGTGGAGACAAAGGGTAGACCCGCCCTTGCCAGTGGTTTTGGTTCTTCTTCCTACGAACGTGGACCCGGTGGGAGACCCGAATAATCTTGGAAAACATTATTCGCCGGGAAAGTACCAGATCATTCTTGTCAAAAGCTCTTTGGAAATCAAGGAAGACTACTTGGGTGTGCTTGTGGATGTGGAAGCCGAAAGTGATCAGTTAAACCAATCTTGTTATTTGCTGAGTCATGGAATGGCGACGGCGGAAGCCAGTTTGCTCAGGTCTGATCAAGTCTAGGGCCGAGATTTCTTCTTTGAGCCTGTTTAAGATGCATTTTTCTAGAAGTTTGCCCATGCAGGGGAGCAGGCCACTGGGTCTATAGTTCAGGATATAAGAAGGATTTTTATCGGGTTTTGGAAGGAGTATTATCTTAGCCGTTTTCAATGCCTTTGGGAAGTACGATTGGGAAAGATGGCGTTGAGGATAGAGAGTAGGTGTTTGATAAAAGATTTAGGAAGGTTTTTCAGGTGAAGGTAGGAGATTTGATTGGGTCCCAGTGATGACTTTGTTTTGAGTGGGACATAATGAAGTAAAATCCTTGAGGAGTAATTTCCGGGAATATCCGGAATGGGCAAAGTGACAGGCCATAGACACTGATCAACGCTTCTGAATCCAACAAGGATGTATTATTTTTTTAAAAATGCATTCGAAGGAGTCGGCAGAGGTATTTGCTTTGTTGCTGTCATCGTATAGTGCTCTCCCATTATGTGGTATTGGCGGGGTGGGTACCTTTTTCCTTTGCGGACAGTGGGCTAGGGTCCATACCGAATTATCCTTATGTGAGAGTGAACTTATTTTCTCATGCCAAGTTTTTTCCCAATGTTTTCTAGTTTTGGATGTTACAAGGTTTCAAAGTGCACAGAAGCCGATTTTATCTTGGCGGAGATTAGTGCATTGCCAGAGGGCTCTGGCCTTGTTTCTAAGTGAAATTAGGCGCAAAATATCCTGAGGTAGTGTGGCACCAGCGATGGAGGCCGGAGAAGGAGGGTAGCAAGAGCGATGAATGATTTTGGTTAAGGTGCTTGTAAAATCTTGAGCCGCTTTCTCTATGCTGTCTGGAGTGCTAGCAGGACATGGGACAAGGTTAATGGCCAAGCAGTTTTCTTTAAATAGTTTCCAGTTAACTCTTCTAGTTGTATGAAGGAGGGTAAGAACGCAGTAAAATATGGGGCAGTGGTCCGAGACTGAGTTATCTAGGTTAAGGATTTGGAATGCGATATCTGCGAATAATAGAACTACATCCAGGATATCGGAGGAGTGGGAGTGATGATGGAAGTGGGTAGGGAATGGCGGTGAGTGAATTGCGATATTTTTGGTAAATAGGAGCTTATGAAGGGCTCGCCTTTGTGTAGTAGTGGTTTTTCCAGCTTTTGTTTTTTGTATTTTATGCCATTTATGTTCCATTGTAAAACTTTAAGGAAGTGGTTGTTTATTTGTAAATTAGGCACCATTTACAAGTTGAAGAAGGGCTGGTATAAGGTCATTGGTTATGATGCTAATAAGGGTTTTATTGTCAGTAGGAGAGAGAAGTTTCGTAATTATGCTCAATAGAGCAGTTCTTATATTTGCGGTTGATGATTGGTCATTGATTGAGGGAGACTGTTGTCCAGAGGTTGGCGGAGGGTGTTGATCGGAGGTTAGGGGAGAGTTAAGAGATGATTGAGGAGTTCACAGCCAAGCTGTCAGCTATCAAGAGGGCCCTAAAAGACATAAGAGAATGTAATGGCTCTTCTCTCATCTGTTCGCACTCATTGATTTCCCTATAATCCATATCAGTCTTGTCATCAATGCACCTGATGGTTCAGGAGATCTATTATACCCTGTGGTCCCTTCAGATAAAGGGGAAGTAGGTATCCTCTACATGGACTGCTGGTCATGTGGGAATACCAGGCATTGAAAAGGCTGGCAAAGCAGCAAATGAAGCCCTGGTCAATCTCAAAACAGACTCAGCTTTGCTTCCTGTGCTGGATGTCGGGGCTGCCTTGCTGAATTTGGTTCTGAACCAGTGGAAGGAAGCTTGGTGATTCTTGCAAAACGAGGAAGTTAAGGCCATAAATTTGGTTGTTTTGACAGGGCCCTCTTCCATCTGGAACATTCAGAGGGAAGAGGTCAGGATCACGCGCCTGAGAATAGGGCACTTAGCCCTCACGCACTCTTCATGGAGACAAAAATGCAACCTTGCTGCAATGTTTGTAACTTGCACCTGATTGTGACTCAGAAATAAATTATAAAAGGCCAGATACCTTTTTTAAAATATGAGATAATTTAAGAAATAGTTTAGGAGAGGACCCCAACTCTTTAGGTAAGGTTTCCGAGTTTTTAAAGGAAACTGACCTGAACGGACAACTTGAGTTTCCGTTTATTTTTTTTTAAATAATTTTGTTTTTAACTATTTATATGTTTTTTATCCATTGACGTATTTATCAAAATTGGATTGAGGTTTTAAATGTTTTAAAAAGTGGTGCAAAAACAACCACAGTGGTTGATGCATCCAAAAACCCCAACTATCAATACGGGTTGGTTTCTTTGGGTAAGACCATTTCCTTCAGCTGAGAGATCTCAATGAAAATGTTGGTAGGTACGGAAGAGAGGGGTGATCCCATGGCTGCACTTTCATGATGTTCAATTTGCTTATCATTTTAAAGGAAGTATAAGTTCCTGAGGCAGAATTTTCGAGGTCCAGGTTAATCCTTAGCTAATCCCTGTGAGGTGAGGTTTTTGATGAGTAGCATGGAGCCATCAATGGGCGTATTTGTGAACAAGGAGATTACATCAAAGGCCACCAGCATGTTGACTATTTGGACTTCAGCATTCCGAATAATGTGAATGAAATCCATGGAAGTTTTAGCAAAAAAGTCAGTTTTTCTGGCGAAGAGTTGAAGAGCATGCGAAACAAATTGCGGTAGCTTGTGGGTTGGTGCATCGATGTTGCTGACGATGGGTCGTCAGCAACATCGATGCGTCATCACCTTAAGTGCCATCAAAGCACGCCGAAATTTGGAAACTAAGAAGAAAAAGAACCACAATGAAACTACAAGATATTAACTTGCATTACTGGAAAGATAGCCCAGGCGTGTACACTAATAGGCAATGGTTTGCATTCTTAAATATAATTACATATTTTATGTATTTTTTACACTCCTTCCCATGTATGGTAAATTTATTCATTCATTTATTTATTATATTACCAACACGAAGCCCGGATACATCATGAAATGACTTTCTTGCTTGCAAGAAAGAAAAACATCTTCAATTGCCATTATATATTTGTGGAGAAAGGAAAGTCAAACGTTTGTATGTCTCCGCACATGTCCAATAATTTGATTTTCCTTTTCAGTATTTGATCTTTATACCTAATAAACGAAAATATAGTATCCATAGAGCATACTTTATTTCTCTTTAAAATTAAATCTTATTCTCAACCTAATTCGAAACTTTTCATTCTTCACTTGTTTGTTACTGTTGCCACGGCTACAGCGTCACCATATGATCGAATCAAAACAAACATTATTGCGTACTTCAGAAACAATATTCTTTACACACTCACAGACCATAGGCTTTCCTTTCCAACTGAATGACATGGAGCAGATTCTTAACGGCATGGCTTCTCATTTGCGTAAACAAGGATATACTGCTTCAGGTTGCAAATCTTAGTGAATGTATTTTGGAAAGAATGGACGGGTGAGATCATTTGTGAGATATATGCCTTTTAAATTTGGAGAACACCTAATTACATACACAACAATAATACTTGCTGCTGAGATAGTCATGTTTTAATTGCTTTGGGCTCTGCTTGAATTGACTGCAGTATCAATCTCTGTAGAAAATATATTTGTAAATGTTCCTTTTTGAAGTAGTTAAGATCGTATGTTTTTGGTAGAATTGAACGGGAGTCAAGTGTCAAACGACAGCTATAAACATCGTCAATAATGTTTAGAAAATAGTATTATTTCACATGCGCAATGATCAAACGATACATTGAGTCCAAATCATTCAAAATGGATAGTTAAAATACAACGGTTATAAATAGGAAGATTCGATATTTAAGTAGTTAACGTAAAATTAGATTTTTATTGTTTTCTGTAGTGAGGTATTATTTTATTTAATATGCTGAGTCAATTCCCAAATACACCTATTAACGCCACAAATCCCTTGCTGTTGTGAAATACTCCTTTTTAATTATGGTGATTGTGATCGAATTCATTTCTTCTTCTACATTCTGTTCGATTGGCATTGCTTTTATACTTGAAAATGCCATTATTTAAGGATACAAGTGTGACCTTTATATTTCAAATGCATTTAATGTACTCACTTTCACAGCAAACCGATAATGGTTGATTATATGCAGTTTAATTGAGTACACTATGCATTTAGACGGGCTTTATTTTTATACAAATTCAGAATCAATGGAAACAAAATTTATTTAAATATTGGAGCAATGTAAGAAACTAAGAAGTCTCCTTGAATTTGAGTGTTTGTGTGCAATAATATAAAAATGTTTAACATCACCAATATAATGGCACGCTCATTTAAACTGTTAAATTCGCATTAAGTATGATGAACGATCATGCATCAATTGTCCTTTGATTATGGAGAATTTAGTAAACCAAATTGTGCAAACATAATAAAATGGCAGCCATCATGACTTCTGTCAAATTTCCTTGAAGAATTAGCAGTTTTAATGTGGCGTTCTTGGATATATTTTGAAGAATGCACCAAACTCATAGGATTTCATTTCCACCTTACTCATCTCTCAATAAACAATCTGTGTCACAAAAACAGTGTAAAAAAACAGATAGTTCTACATTTGAATGTCCACAATATGAAATGCGCTGTAAGTTGATCAAATTCCACAATAAATAGTATTATTTAGATTTGCTCTACCCCTCATGGTGTACAATCATGACTCCACAGCTAATTAAAAATGGTCTGCAGAAATCACGTTGTGGTGTATTAGCAAGGGAGGAAAAATCTCTCTTGGGTAGTAGCAAGATTCGTATGACATGTTTTGGGAAATGACCCCATAACTCATCACTGCAATTCAAATGACATGGAAAGAAGACGTGGTCAAGTGTTAAACGATACTCATTTGAAATGGGAAAGTTGAGCTTTAATCAGTTCATTACAGATCTGACTGATGTGAGTCTCCCTGTTAAGTTTCCTATCTATATTAATTCGTAGTATTTTAGAATTTTCAACATCAGTACATTTTTATATACTATAACTGCATACATTATGCTGAGTTTTGTTAGTATTTAAACGTAAATGATTAATATGAAACCTTCCTGCTTATCCTGTCTTTGAGTGGCTCTGAATCGTACCTTTGCATCTTCTAGATTTTTATATTTTTGCACACAAAAAGCATAATAATGATATAAAACATATGTAGGTTTAATTTTACAGGGCAAATCAGGTATCATGATGATACCCAAAATAGCTCAATACTAGAAATTTGTCATGAAAATATGGGCATTAAAATTATTATTGGAAGCAAAATGAGGCCATGTCTTTATGGACAAATTAACCCTAGAACTACTAAAAATTTAAGAGAAATTAGGTAAATCAGACTGTTGTGCTACAATACAATTTTCAAGGAAATAATGAAATTAACTCCTAATAATAATAATCTAGAAGGAACTTGAATCCTTAAATGAAACATCCCTATCCTGTTCATTCCCTTTTCTTGCTCGTCTCACATTCTCCCCTCTATTACCATCTTGAACAGTCCCTTTTTCGGTCAATATGCCCTTCATCCATTTTTACTGCCTCAATAGGATTTCTCCCAACCAACCCCTCTCTTCACCCACCATACCAAGTACTTTCTCATTGGTTTTCTTCTCGGTCCATTTCACCTTCTCCTTTTTCTCCACACCCACATGTCAAAAGCCGCCAGTCCACGACTATCCTCCTGCTTCAATGACCACATTTCCGTATATAACTATGCACCATATCAAAAGTTTCACGAGTCTTTTTTTAATATTCTTACTTAAAGTCCCATTCGTCAACTCTCTCCTCCTTATGAAAGCCTCTGTGCCTAGCGTAATTCTTCTCCATACGTCCCTACTACTATGACCGTATTGGTCCAAATGCTTCAGAGATACGTGAACTATTCTATCTGCATTAGTTTTTGCCCTCCTATTTTAATGTTTAGCTTTGCTTTTTTCTTTCTAGAAAATTGCATAACCTTTGTTTTATTAATATTGATTCTCATCCCATACCTGTCGCCCTGAATTTCCAATTCACTCAGCAATCCTTACAACCCTTTGGCTGACTGACAAACTAAAGCTTGGTCATCCGCAAACCTAATTAATTTTACGAATTCCATTCTTCCATTTTCTGGCGTAGTTTACGTTTACGCATTTTGTGGTGTTAATGGTTAGTTTCCAATCGGTCATCCACTCTGCTATGCTCTTAAGGTGTTCTTGGACATTTTTTGCGGCATGATTTGGGTCAGAGGAAGTTGACGCTCTAGCTGAGTCATCCGCATGGAGGTAGCTTTTGGGTCGGAGGGGAGGTCGTTAATGTAGAGGTTGAATAGGACGGGTGACAAAATTGATCCTTGGAGAAAGCCTGCGGATATGGACTGGGTAGTTGATTTGGCATTGTTAAGGGCTAAAAAGAATGTGCGGTTTGAAAGAAAGGAGGGGATGGTCTTATTAAGGTATACTGATATGTCGGTTTTAAGCAGTTTATGTATTAAACCAGTTCGCCAGAACTTGTCAAAAGCTTTCCAAGATTATTCGGGTCTCCCACTTGGTCCACGTTCGTAGGGTTGTCGACGTTTCGATGGCCGAGTCGTCCATCGTCTTCAGGGCATTTCGGTACTCAGGTTTGGCCGCCTTATATAGTTTGGTCGGGAGGTCAAGTCACGTCTGATTGGTCGGACGCTTTCCGCCTCTTGTTTTGCCTGATGTTCCTCAAAATGGGTTTCCACGCGTTACTGAGGGAGTATCCGCTGTCTCGGTTAATGGATTTGTTTTCGAGCCGGATCACTATTGCTTCCTTAGTCAATCTTTCCCAGAATTTTTCTTCTCGGCAAAGGACCCTTGTCTCCTCCCACCGAATGCTATGGTCTGAGATGATGCTGTGCTCTGCAATGGCTGACTTCTCAGGTTGGCACAGTCTGAGGTGTCTCCGGTGTTCTTTTAACCCTTAGCGATGGTCCTTCCGGTCTCTCTAACGTAGACTTGGCCGCACTCGCAGGGTATTCGGTATACTCCCGGGGTCATTAGGCCACAGGGGTCCTTTGCCCTTACTAATTCGTCCCTGAGTTTGTTACAGGGACGGAAGTAGGTGTCGATGTTGTACCTCTTCAGTATTCTCGTGACCTTCCCCGAGACCGTGGAGACAAAGGGTAGACCCGCCCTTGCCAGTGGTTTTGGTTCTTCTTCCTACGAACGTGGACCCGGTGGGAGACCCGAATAATCTTGGAAAACATTATTCGCCGGGAAAGTACCAGATCATTCTTGTCAAAAGCTCTTTGGAAATCAAGGAAGACTACTTGGGTGTGCTTGTGGATGTGGAAGCCGAAAGTGATCAGTTAAACCAATCTTGTTATTTGCTGAGTCATGGAATGGCGACGGCGGAAGCCAGTTTGCTCAGGTCTGATCAAGTCTAGGGCCGAGATTTCTTCTTTGAGCCTGTTTAAGATGCATTTTTCTAGAAGTTTGCCCATGCAGGGGAGCAGGCCACTGGGTCTATAGTTAGGGATATAAGAAGGATTTTTATCGGGTTTTGGAAGGAGTATTATCTTAGCCGTTTTCAATGCCTTTGGGAAGTACGATTGGGAAAGATGGCGTTGAGAATAGAGAGTAGGTGTTTGATAAAAGATTTAGGAAGGTTTTTCAGGTGAAGGTAGGAGATTTGATCGGGTCCCAGTGATGACTTTGTTTTGGAGTGGGACATAATGGAGTAAAATCCTTGAGGAGTAATTTCCGGGAATATCTGGAATGGGCAAAGTGACAGGCCATAGACACTGATCAACGCTTCTGAATCCAACAAGGATGTATTATTGTTTTAAAAATGCATTCGAAGGAGTCGGCAGAGGTATTTGCTTTGTTGCTGTCATCGTATAGTGCTCTCCCATTATGTGGTATTGGCGGGGTGGGTACCTTTTTCCTTTGCGGACAGTGGGCTAGGGTCCATACCGAATTATCCTTATGTGAGAGTGAACTTATTTTCTCATGCCAAGTTTTTTCCCAATGTTTTCTAGTTTTGGATGTTACAAGGTTTCAAAGTGCACAGAAGCCGATTTTATCTTGGCGGAGATTAGTGCATTGCCAGAGGGCTCTGGCCTTGTTTCTAAGTGAAATTAGGCGCAAAATATCCTGAGGTAGTGTGGCACCAGTGATGGAGGCCGGAGAAGGAGGGTAGCAAGAGCGATGAATGATTTTGGTTAAGGTGCTTGTAAAATCTTGAGCCGCTTTCTCTATGCTGTCTGGAGTGCTAGCAGGACATGGGACAAGGTTAATGGCCAAGCAGTTTTCTTTAAATAGTTTCCAGTTAACTCTTCTAGTTGTATGAAGGAGGGTAAGAACGCAGTAAAATATGGGGCAGTGGTCCGAGACTGAGTTATCTAGGTTAAGGATTTGGAATGCGATATCTGCGAATAATAGAACTACATCCAGGATATCGGAGGAGTGGGAGTGATGATGGAAGTGGGTAGGGAATGGCGGTGAGTGAATTGCGATATTTTTGGTAAATAGGAGCTTATGAAGGGCTCGCCTTTGTGTAGTAGTGGTTTTTCCAGCTTTTGTTTTTTGTATTTTATGCCATTTATGTTCCATTGTAAAACTTTAAGGAAGTGGTTGTTTATTTGTAAATTAGGCACCATTTACAAGTTGAAGAAGGGCTGGTATAAGGTCATTGGTTATGATGCTAATAAGGGTTTTATTGTCAGTAGGAGAGAGAAGTTTCGTAATTATGCTCAATAGAGCAGTTCTTATATTTGCGGTTGATGATTGGTCATTGATTGAGGGAGACTGTTGTCCAGAGGTTGGCGGAGGGTGTTGATCGGAGGTTAGGGGAGAGTTAAGAGATGATTGAGGAGTTCACAGCCAAGCTGTCAGCTATCAAGAGGGCCCTAAAAGACATAAGAGAATGTAATGGCTCTTCTCTCATCTGTTCGCACTCATTGATTTCCCTATAATCCATATCAGTCTTGTCATCAATGCACCTGATGGTTCAGGAGATCTATTATACCCTGTGGTCCCTTCAGATAAAGGGGAAGTAGGTATCCTCTACATGGACTGCTGGTCATGTGGGAATACCAGGCATTGAAAAGGCTGGCAAAGCAGCAAATGAAGCCCTGGTCAATCTCAAAACAGACTCAGCTTTGCTTCCTGTGCTGGATGTCGGGGCTGCCTTGCTGAATTTGGTTCTGAACCAGTGGAAGGAAGCTTGGTGATTCTTGCAAAACGAGGAAGTTAAGGCCATAAATTTGGTTGTTTTGACAGGGCCCTCTTCCATCTGGAACATTCAGAGGGAAGAGGTCAGGATCACGCGCCTGAGAATAGGGCACTTAGCCCTCACGCACTCTTCATGGAGACAAAAATGCAACCTTGCTGCAATGTTTGTAACTTGCACCTGATTGTGACTCAGAAATAAATTATAAAAGGCCAGATACCTTTTTTAAAATATGAGATAATTTAAGAAATAGTTTAGGAGAGGACCCCAACTCTTTAGGTAAGGTTTCCGAGTTTTTAAAGGAAACTGACCTGAACGGACAACTTGAGTTTCCGTTTATTTTTTTTTAAATAATTTTGTTTTTAACTATTTATATGTTTTTTATCCATTGACGTATTTATCAAAATTGGATTGAGGTTTTAAATGTTTTAAAAAGTGGTGCAAAAACAACCACAGTGGTTGATGCATCCAAAAACCCCAACTATCAATACGGGTTGGTTTCTTTGGGTAAGACCATTTCCTTCAGCTGAGAGATCTCAATGAAAATGTTGGTAGGTACGGAAGAGAGGGGTGATCCCATGGCTGCACTTTCATGATGTTCAATTTGCTTATCATTTTAAAGGAAGTATAAGTTCCTGAGGCAGAATTTTCGAGGTCCAGGTTAATCCTTAGCTAATCCCTGTGAGGTGAGGTTTTTGATGAGTAGCATGGAGCCATCAATGGGCGTATTTGTGAACAAGGAGATTACATCAAAGGCCACCAGCATGTTGACTATTTGGACTTCAGCATTCCGAATAATGTGAATGAAATCCATGGAAGTTTTAGCAAAAAAGTCAGTTTTTCTGGCGAAGAGTTGAAGAGCATGCGCAACAAATTGCGGTAGCTTGTGGGTTGGTGCATCGATGTTGCTGACGATGGGTCGTCAGCAACATCGATGCGTCATCACCTTAAGTGCCATCAAAGCACGCCGAAATTTGGAAACTAAGAAGAAAAAGAACCACAATGAAACTACAAGATATTAACTTGCATTACTGGAAAGATAGCCCAGGCGTGTACACTAATAGGCAATGGTTTGCATTCTTAAATATAATTACATATTTTATGTATTTTTTACACTCCTTCCCATGTATGGTAAATTTATTCATTCATTTATTTATTATATTACCAACACGAAGCCCGGATACATCATGAAATGACTTTCTTGCTTGCAAGAAAGAAAAACATCTTCAATTGCCATTATATATTTGTGGAGAAAGGAAAGTCAAACGTTTGTATGTCTCCGCACATGTCCAATAATTTGATTTTCCTTTTCAGTATTTGATCTTTATACCTAATAAACGAAAATATAGTATCCATAGAGCATACTTTATTTCTCTTTAAAATTAAATCTTATTCTCAATCTAATTCGAAACTTTTCATTCTTCACTTGTTTGTTACTGTTGCCACGGCTACAGCGTCACCATATGATCGAATCAAAACAAACATTATTGCGTACTTCAGAAACAATATTCTTTACACACTCACAGACCATAGGCTTTCCTTTCCAACTGAATGACATGGAGCAGATTCTTAACGGTATGGCTTCTCATTTGCGTAAACAAGGATATACTGCTTCAGGTTGCAAATCTTAGTGAATGTATTTTGGAAAGAATGGACGGGTGAGATCATTTGTGAGATATATGCCTTTTAAATTTGGAGAACACCTAATTACATACACAACAATAATACTTGCTGCTGAGATAGTCATGTTTTAATTGCTTTGGGCTCTGCTTGAATTGACTGCAGTATCAATCTCTGTAGAAAATATATTTGTAAATGTTCCTTTTTGAAGTAGTTAAGATCGTATGTTTTTGGTAGAATTGAACGGGAGTCAAGTGTCAAACGACAGCTATAAACATCGTCAATAATGTTTAGAAAATAGTATTATTTCACATGCGCAATGATCAAACGATACATTGAGTCCAAATCATTCAAAATGGATAGTTAAAATACAACGGTTATAAATAGGAAGATTCGATATTTAAGTAGTTAACGTAAAATTAGATTTTTATTGTTTTCTGTAGTGAGGTATTATTTAATTTAATATGCTGAATCAATTCCCAAATACACCTATTAACGCCACAAATCCCTTGCTGTTGTGAAATACTCCTTTTTAATTATGGTGATTGTGATCGAATTCATTTCTTCTTCTACATTCTGTTCGATTGGCATTGCTTTTATTCTTGAAAATGCCATTATTTAAGGATACAAGTGTGACCTTTATATTTCAAATGCATTTAATGTACTCACTTTCACAGCAAACCGATAATGGTTGATTATATGCAGTTTAATTGAGTACACTATGCATTTAGACGGGCTTTATTTTTATACAAATTCAGAATCAATGGAAACAAAATTTATTTAAATATTGGAGCAATGTAAGACACTAAGAAGTCTCCTTGAATTTGAGTGTTTGTGTGCAATAATATAAAAATGTTTAACATCACCAATATAATGGCACGCTCATTTAAACTGTTAAATTCGCATTAAGTATGATGAACGATCATGCATCAATTGTCCTTTGATTATGGAGAATTTAGTAAACCAAATTGTGCAAACATAATAAAATGGCAGCCATCATGACTTCTGTCAAATTTCCTTGAAGAATTAGCAGTTTTAATGTGGCGTTCTTGGATATATTTTGAAGAATGCACCAAACTCATAGGATTTCATTTCCACCTTACTCATCTCTCAATAAACAATCTGTGTCACAAAAACAGTGTAAAAAAACAGATAGTTCTACATTTGAATGTCCACAATATGAAATGCGCTGTAAGTTGATCAAATTCCACAATAAATAGTATTATTTAGATTTGCTCTACCCCTCATGGTGTACAATCATGACTCCACAGCTAATTAAAAATGGTCTGCAGAAATCACGTTGTGGTGTATTAGCAAGGGAGGAAAAATCTCTCTTGGGTAGTAGCAAGATTCGTATGACATGTTTTGGGAAATGACCCCATAACTCATCACTGCAATTCAAATGACATGGAAAGAAGACGTGGTCAAGTGTTAAACGATACTCATTTGAAATGGGAAAGTTGAGCTTTAATCAGTTCATTACAGATCTGACTGATGTGAGTCTCCCTGTTAAGTTTCCTATCTATATTAATTCGTAGTATTTTAGAATTTTCAACATCAGTACATTTTTATATACTATAACTGCATACATTATGCTGAGTTTTGTTAGTATTTAAACGTAAATGATTAATATGAAACCTTCCTGCTTATCCTGTCTTTGAGTGGCTCTGAATCGTACCTTTGCATCTTCTAGATTTTTATATTTTTGCACACAAAAAGCATAATAATGATATAAAACATATGTAGGTTTAATTTTACAGGGCAAATCAGGTATCATGATGATACCCAAAATAGCTCAATACTAGAAATTTGTCATGAAAATATGGGCATTAAAATTATTATTGGAAGCAAAATGAGGCCATGTCTTTATGGACAAATTAACCCTAGAACTACTAAAAATTTAAGAGAAATTAGGTAAATCAGACTGTTGTGCTACAATACAATTTTCAAGGAAATAATGAAATTAACTCCTAATAATAATAATCTAGAAGGAACTTGAATCCTTAAATGAAACATCCCTATCCTGTTCATTCCCTTTTCTTGCTCGTCTCACATTCTCCCCTCTATTACCATCTTGAACAGTCCCTTTTTCGGTCAATATGCCCTTCATCCATTTTTACTGCCTCAATAGGATTTCTCCCAACCAACCCCTCTCTTCACCCACCATACCAAGTACTTTCTCATTGGTTTTCTTCTCGGTCCATTTCACCTTCTCCTTTTTCTCCACACCCACATGTCAAAAGCCGCCAGTCCACGACTATCCTCCTGCTTCAATGACCACATTTCCGTATATAACTATGCACCATATCAAAAGTTTCACGAGTCTTTTTTTAATATTCTTACTTAAAGTCCCATTCGTCAACTCTCTCCTCCTTATGAAAGCCTCTGTGCCTAGCGTAATTCTTCTCCATACGTCCCTACTACTATGACCGTATTGGTCCAAATGCTTCAGAGATACGTGAACTATTCTATCTGCATTAGTTTTTGCCCTCCTATTTTAATGTTTAGCTTTGCTTTTTTCTTTCTAGAAAATTGCATAACCTTTGTTTTATTAATATTGATTCTCATCCCATACCTGTCGCCCTGAATTTCCAATTCACTCAGCAATCCTTACAACCCTTTGGCTGACTGACAAACTAAAGCTTGGTCATCCGCAAACCTAATTAATTTTACGAATTCCATTCTTCCATTTTCTGGCGTAGTTTACGTTTACGCATTTTGTGGTGTTAATGGTTAGTTTCCAATCGGTCATCCACTCTGCTATGCTCTTAAGGTGTTCTTGGACATTTTTTGCGGCATGATTTGGGTCAGAGGAAGTTGACGCTCTAGCTGAGTCATCCGCATGGAGGTAGCTTTTGGGTCGGAGGGGAGGTCGTTAATGTAGAGGTTGAATAGGACGGGTGACAAAATTGATCCTTGGAGAAAGCCTGCGGATATGTACTGGGTAGTTGATTTGGCATTGTTAAGGGCTAAAAAGAATGTGCGGTTTGAAAGAAAGGAGGGGATGGTCTTATTAAGGTATACTGATATGTCGGTTTTAAGCAGTTTATGTATTAAACCAGTTCGCCAGAACTTGTCAAAAGCTTTCCAAGATTATTCGGGTCTCCCACTTGGTCCACGTTTGTAGGGTTGTCGACGTTTCGATGGCCGAGTCGTCCATCGTCTTCAGGGCATTTCGGTACTCAGGTTTGGCCGCCTTATATAGTTTGGTCGGGAGGTCAAGTCACGTCTGATTGGTCGGACGCTTTCCGCCTCTTGTTTTGCCTGATGTTCCTCAAAATGGGTTTCCACGCGTTACTGAGGGAGTATCCGCTGTCTCGGTTAATGGATTTGTTTTCGAGCCGGATCACTATTGCTTCCTTAGTCAATCTTTCCCAGAATTTTTCTTCTCGGCAAAGGACCCTTGTCTCCTCCCACCGAATGCTATGGTCTGAGATGATGCTGTGCTCTGCAATGGCTGACTTCTCAGGTTGGCACAGTCTGAGGTGTCTCCGGTGTTCTTTTAACCCTTAGCGATGGTCCTTCCGGTCTCTCTAACGTAGACTTGGCCGCACTCGCAGGGTATTCGGTATACTCCCGGGGTCATTAGGCCACAGGGGTCCTTTGCCCTTACTAATTCGTCCCTGAGTTTGTTACAGGGACGGAAGTAGGTGTCGATGTTGTACCTCTTCAGTATTCTCGTGACCTTCCCCGAGACCGTGGAGACAAAGGGTAGACCCGCCCTTGCCAGTGGTTTTGGTTCTTCTTCCTACAAACGTGGACCCGGTGGGAGACCCGAATAATCTTGGAAAACATTATTCGCCGGGAAAGTACCAGATCATTCTTGTCAAAAGCTCTTTGGAAATCAAGGAAGACTACTTGGGTGTGCTTGTGGATGTGGAAGCCGAAAGTGATCAGTTAAACCAATCTTGTTATTTGCTGAGTCATGGAATGGCGACGGCGGAAGCCAGTTTGCTCAGGTCTGATCAAGTCTAGGGCCGAGATTTCTTCTTTGAGCCTGTTTAAGATGCATTTTTCTAGAAGTTTGCCCATGCAGGGGAGCAGGCCACTGGGTCTATAGTTCAGGATATAAGAAGGATTTTTATCGGGTTTTGGAAGGAGTATTATCTTAGCCGTTTTCAATGCCTTTGGGAAGTACGATTGGGAAAGATGGCGTTGAGAATAGAGAGTAGGTGTTTGATAAAAGATTTAGGAAGGTTTTTCAGGTGAAGGTAGGAGATTTGATCGGGTCCCAGTGATGACTTTGTTTTGGAGTGGGACATAATGGAGTAAAATCCTTGAGGAGTAATTTCCGGGAATATCTGGAATGGGCAAAGTGACAGGCCATAGACACTGATCAACGCTTCTGAATCCAACAAGGATGTATTATTGTTTTAAAAATGCATTCGAAGGAGTCGGCAGAGGTATTTGCTTTGTTGCTGTCATCGTATAGTGCTCTCCCATTATGTGGTATTGGCGGGGTGGGTACCTTTTTCCTTTGCGGACAGTGGGCTAGGGTCCATACCGAATTATCCTTATGTGAGAGTGAACTTATTTTCTCATGCCAAGTTTTTTCCCAATGTTTTCTAGTTTTGGATGTTACAAGGTTTCAAAGTGCACAGAAGCCGATTTTATCTTGGCGGAGATTAGTGCATTGCCAGAGGGCTCTGGCCTTGTTTCTAAGTGAAATTAGGCGCAAAATATCCTGAGGTAGTGTGGCACCAGTGATGGAGGCCGGAGAAGGAGGGTAGCAAGAGCGATGAATGATTTTGGTTAAGGTGCTTGTAAAATCTTGAGCCGCTTTCTCTATGCTGTCTGGAGTGCTAGCAGGACATGGGACAAGGTTAATGGCCAAGCAGTTTTCTTTAAATAGTTTCCAGTTAACTCTTCTAGTTGTATGAAGGAGGGTAAGAACGCAGTAAAATATGGGGCAGTGGTCCGAGACTGAGTTATCTAGGTTAAGGATTTGGAATGCGATATCTGCGAATAATAGAACTACATCCAGGATATCGGAGGAGTGGGAGTGATGATGGAAGTGGGTAGGGAATGGCGGTGAGTGAATTGCGATATTTTTGGTAAATAGGAGCTTATGAAGGGCTCGCCTTTGTGTAGTAGTGGTTTTTCCAGCTTTTGTTTTTTGTATTTTATGCCATTTATGTTCCATTGTAAAACTTTAAGGAAGTGGTTGTTTATTTGTAAATTAGGCACCATTTACAAGTTGAAGAAGGGCTGGTATAAGGTCATTGGTTATGATGCTAATAAGGGTTTTATTGTCAGTAGGAGAGAGAAGTTTCGTAATTATGCTCAATAGAGCAGTTCTTATATTTGCGGTTGATGATTGGTCATTGATTGAGGGAGACTGTGGTCCAGAGGTTGGCGGAGGGTGTTGATCGGAGGTTAGGGGAGAGTTAAGAGATGATTGAGGAGTTCACAGCCAAGCTGTCAGCTATCAAGAGGGCCCTAAAAGAAATAAGAGAATGTAATGGCTCTTCTCTCATCTGTTCGCACTCATTGATTTCCCTATAATCCATATCAGTCTTGTCATCAATGCACCTGATGGTTCAGGAGATCTATTATACCCTGTGGTCCCTTCAGATAAAGGGGAAGTAGGTATCCTCTACATGGACTGCTGGTCATGTGGGAATACCAGGCATTGAAAAGGCTGGCAAAGCAGCAAATGAAGCCCTGGTCAATCTCAAAACAGACTCAGCTTTGCTTCCTGTGCTGGATGTCGGGGCTGCCTTGCTGAATTTGGTTCTGAACCAGTGGAAGGAAGCTTGGTGATTCTTGCAAAACGAGGAAGTTAAGGCCATAAATTTGGTTGTTTTGACAGGGCCCTCTTCCATCTGGAACATTCAGAGGGAAGAGGTCAGGATCACGCGCCTGAGAATAGGGCACTTAGCCCTCACGCACTCTTCATGGAGACAAAAATGCAACCTTGCTGCAATGTTTGTAACTTGCACCTGATTGTGACTCAGAAATAAATTATAAAAGGCCAGATACCTTTTTTAAAATATGAGATAATTTAAGAAATAGTTTAGGAGAGGACCCCAACTCTTTAGGTAAGGTTTCCGAGTTTTTAAAGGAAACTGACCTGAACGGACAACTTGAGTTTCCGTTTATTTTTTTTTAAATAATTTTGTTTTTAACTATTTATATGTTTTTTATCCATTGACGTATTTATCAAAATTGGATTGAGGTTTTAAATGTTTTAAAAAGTGGTGCAAAAACAACCACAGTGGTTGATGCATCCAAAAACCCCAACTATCAATACGGGTTGGTTTCTTTGGGTAAGACCATTTCCTTCAGCTGAGAGATCTCAATGAAAATGTTGGTAGGTACGGAAGAGAGGGGTGATCCCATGGCTGCACTTTCATGATGTTCAATTTGCTTATCATTTTAAAGGAAGTATAAGTTCCTGAGGCAGAATTTTCGAGGTCCAGGTTAATCCTTAGCTAATCCCTGTGAGGTGAGGTTTTTGATGAGTAGCATGGAGCCATCAATGGGCGTATTTGTGAACAAGGAGATTACATCAAAGGCCACCAGCATGTTGACTATTTGGACTTCAGCATTCCGAATAATGTGAATGAAATCCATGGAAGTTTTAGCAAAAAAGTCAGTTTTTCTGGCGAAGAGTTGAAGAGCATGCGCAACAAATTGCGGTAGCTTGTGGGTTGGTGCATCGATGTTGCTGACGATGGGTCGTCAGCAACATCGATGCGTCATCACCTTAAGTGCCATCAAAGCACGCCGAAATTTGGAAACTAAGAAGAAAAAGAACCACAATGAAACTACAAGATATTAACTTGCATTACTGGAAAGATAGCCCAGGCGTGTACACTAATAGGCAATGGTTTGCATTCTTAAATATAATTACATATTTTATGTATTTTTTACACTCCTTCCCATGTATGGTAAATTTATTCATTCATTTATTTATTATATTACCAACACGAAGCCCGGATACATCATGAAATGACTTTCTTGCTTGCAAGAAAGAAAAACATCTTCAATTGCCATTATATATTTGTGGAGAAAGGAAAGTCAAACGTTTGTATGTCTCCGCACATGTCCAATAATTTGATTTTCCTTTTCAGTATTTGATCTTTATACCTAATAAACGAAAATATAGTATCCATAGAGCATACTTTATTTCTCTTTAAAATTAAATCTTATTCTCAACCTAATTCGAAACTTTTCATTCTTCACTTGTTTGTTACTGTTGCCACGGCTACAGCGTCACCATATGATCGAATCAAAACAAACATTATTGCGTACTTCAGAAACAATATTCTTTACACACTCACAGACCATAGGCTTTCCTTTCCAACTGAATGACATGGAGCAGATTCTTAACGGTATGGCTTCTCATTTGCGTAAACAAGGATATACTGCTTCAGGTTGCAAATCTTAGTGAATGTATTTTGGAAAGAATGGACGGGTGAGATCATTTGTGAGATATATGCCTTTTAAATTTGGAGAACACCTAATTACATACACAACAATAATACTTGCTGCTGAGATAGTCATGTTTTAATTGCTTTGGGCTCTGCTTGAATTGACTGCAGTATCAATCTCTGTAGAAAATATATTTGTAAATGTTCCTTTTTGAAGTAGTTAAGATCGTATGTTTTTGGTAGAATTGAACGGGAGTCAAGTGTCAAACGACAGCTATAAACATCGTCAATAATGTTTAGAAAATAGTATTATTTCACATGCGCAATGATCAAACGATACATTGAGTCCAAATCATTCAAAATGGATAGTTAAAATACAACGGTTATAAATAGGAAGATTCGATATTTAAGTAGTTAACGTAAAATTAGATTTTTATTGTTTTCTGTAGTGAGGTATTATTTTATTTAATATGCTGAGTCAATTCCCAAATACACCTATTAACGCCACAAATCCCTTGCTGTTGTGAAATACTCCTTTTTAATTATGGTGATTGTGATCGAATTCATTTCTTCTTCTACATTCTGTTCAATTGGCATTGCTTCTATTCTTGAAAATGCCATTATTTAAGGATACAAGTGTGACCTTTATATTTCAAATGCATTTAATGTACTCACTTTCACAGCAAACCGATAATGGTTGATTATATGCAGTTTAATTGAGTACACTATGCATTTAGACGGGCTTTATTTTTATACAAATTCAGAATCAATGGAAACAAAATTTATTTAAATATTGGAGCAATGTAAGACAATAAGAAGTCTCCTTGAATTTGAGTGTTTGTGTGCAATAATATAAAAATGTTTAACATCACCAATATAATGGCACGCTCATTTAAACTGTTAAATTCTCATTATGTATGATTAAGGATCATGCATCAATTGTCCTTTGATAATGGAGAATTTAGTAGACCAAAATGTGCAAACATAATAAAATGGCACCCATCATGATTTCTGTCAAATTTCCTTGAAGAATTAGCAGTTTTAATGTGGCGTTCTTGGATTTATTTTGAAGAATGCACCAAACTCATAGGATTTCATTTCCACCTTACTCATCTCTCAATAAACAATCTGTGTCACAAAAACAGTGTAAAAAAACAGATAGTTCTACATTTGAATGTCCACAATATGAAATGCGCTGTAAGTTGATCAAATTCCACAATAAATAGTATTATTTAGATTTGCTCTACCCCTCATGGTGTACAATCATGACTCCACAGCTAATTAAAAATGGTCTGCAGAAATCACGTTGTGGTGTATTAGCAAGGGAGGAAAAATCTCTCTTGGGTAGTAGCAAGATTCGTATGACATGTTTTGGGAAATGACCCCATAACTCATCACTGCAATTCAAATGACATGGAAAGAAGACGTGGTCAAGTGTTAAACGATACTCATTTGAAATGGGAAAGTTGAGCTTTAATCAGTTCATTACAGATCTGACTGATGTGAGTCTCCCTGTTAAGTTTCCTATCTATATTAATTCGTAGTATTTTAGAATTTTCAACATCAGTACATTTTTATATACTATAACTGCATACATTATGCTGAGTTTTGTTAGTATTTAAACGTAAATGATTAATATGAAACCTTCCTGCTTATCCTGTCTTTGAGTGGCTCTGAATCGTACCTTTGCATCTTCTAGATTTTTATATTTTTGCACACAAAAAGCATAATAATGATATAAAACATATGTAGGTTTAATTTTACAGGGCAAATCAGGTATCATGATGATACCCAAAATAGCTCAATACTAGAAATTTGTCATGAAAATATGGGCATTAAAATTATTATTGGAAGCAAAATGAGGCCATGTCTTTATGGACAAATTAACCCTAGAACTACTAAAAATTTAAGAGAAATTAGGTAAATCAGACTGTTGTGCTACAATACAATTTTCAAGGAAATAATGAAATTAACTCCTAATAATAATAATCTAGAAGGAACTTGAATCCTTAAATGAAACATCCCTATCCTGTTCATTCCCTTTTCTTGCTCGTCTCACATTCTCCCCTCTATTACCATCTTGAACAGTCCCTTTTTCGGTCAATATGCCCTTCATCCATTTTTACTGCCTCAATAGGATTTCTCCCAACCAACCCCTCTCTTCACCCACCATACCAAGTACTTTCTCATTGGTTTTCTTCTCGGTCCATTTCACCTTCTCCTTTTTCTCCACACCCACATGTCAAAAGCCGCCAGTCCACGACTATCCTCCTGCTTCAATGACCACATTTCCGTATATAACTATGCACCATATCAAAAGTTTCACGAGTCTTTTTTTAATATTCTTACTTAAAGTCCCATTCGTCAACTCTCTCCTCCTTATGAAAGCCTCTGTGCCTAGCGTAATTCTTCTCCATACGTCCCTACTACTATGACCGTATTGGTCCAAATGCTTCAGAGATACGTGAACTATTCTATCTGCATTAGTTTTTGCCCTCCTATTTTAATGTTTAGCTTTGCTTTTTTCTTTCTAGAAAATTGCATAACCTTTGTTTTATTAATATTGATTCTCATCCCATACCTGTCGCCCTGAATTTCCAATTCACTCAGCAATCCTTACAACCCTTCGGCTGACTGACAAACTAAAGCTTGGTCATCCGCAAACCTAATTAATTTTACGAATTCCATTCTTCCATTTTCTGGCGTAGTTTACGTTTACGCATTTTGTGGTGTTAATGGTTAGTTTCCAATCGGTCATCCACTCTGCTATGCTCTTAAGGTGTTCTTGGACATTTTTTGCGGCATGATTTGGGTCAGAGGAAGTTGACGCTCTAGCTGAGTCATCCGCATGGAGGTAGCTTTTGGGTCGGAGGGGAGGTCGTTAATGTAGAGGTTGAATAGGACGGGTGACAAAATTGATCCTTGGAGAAAGCCTGCGGATATGGACTGGGTAGTTGATTTGGCATTGTTAAGGGCTAAAAAGAATGTGCGGTTTGAAAGAAAGGAGGGGATGGTCTTATTAAGGTATACTGATATGTCGGTTTTAAGCAGTTTATGTATTAAACCAGTTCGCCAGAACTTGTCAAAAGCTTTCCAAGATTATTCGGGTCTCCCACTTGGTCCACGTTCGTAGGGTTGTCGACGTTTCGATGGCCGAGTCGTCCATCGTCTTCAGGGCATTTCGGTACTCAGGTTTGGCCGCCTTATATAGTTTGGTCGGGAGGTCAAGTCACGTCTGATTGGTCGGACGCTTTCCGCCTCTTGTTTTGCCTGATGTTCCTCAAAATGGGTTTCCACGCGTTACTGAGGGAGTATCCGCTGTCTCGGTTAATGGATTTGTTTTCGAGCCGGATCACTATTGCTTCCTTAGTCAATCTTTCCCAGAATTTTTCTTCTCGGCAAAGGACCCTTGTCTCCTCCCACCGAATGCTATGGTCTGAGATGATGCTGTGCTCTGCAATGGCTGACTTCTCAGGTTGGCACAGTCTGAGGTGTCTCCGGTGTTCTTTTAACCCTTAGCGATGGTCCTTCCGGTCTCTCTAACGTAGACTTGGCCGCACTCGCAGGGTATTCGGTATACTCCCGGGGTCATTAGGCCACAGGGGTCCTTTGCCCTTACTAATTCGTCCCTGAGTTTGTTACAGGGACGGAAGTAGGTGTCGATGTTGTACCTCTTCAGTATTCTCGTGACCTTCCCCGAGACCGTGGAGACAAAGGGTAGACCCGCCCTTGCCAGTGGTTTTGGTTCTTCTTCCTACGAACGTGGACCCGGTGGGAGACCCGAATAATCTTGGAAAACATTATTCGCCGGGAAAGTACCAGATCATTCTTGTCAAAAGCTCTTTGGAAATCAAGGAAGACTACTTGGGTGTGCTTGTGGATGTGGAAGCCGAAAGTGATCAGTTAAACCAATCTTGTTATTTGCTGAGTCATGGAATGGCGACGGCGGAAGCCAGTTTGCTCAGGTCTGATCAAGTCTAGGGCCGAGATTTCTTCTTTGAGCCTGTTTAAGATGCATTTTTCTAGAAGTTTGCCCATGCAGGGGAGCAGGCCACTGGGTCTATAGTTCAGGATATAAGAAGGATTTTTATCGGGTTTTGGAAGGAGTATTATCTTAGCCGTTTTCAATGCCTTTGGGAAGTACGATTGGGAAAGATGGCGTTGAGGATAGAGAGTAGGTGTTTGATAAAAGATTTAGGAAGGTTTTTCAGGTGAAGGTAGGAGATTTGATTGGGTCCCAGTGATGACTTTGTTTTGAGTGGGACATAATGAAGTAAAATCCTTGAGGAGTAATTTCCGGGAATATCTGGAATGGGCAAAGTGACAGGCCATAGACACTGATCAACGCTTCTGAATCCAACAAGGATGTATTATTTTTTTAAAAATGCATTCGAAGGAGTCGGCAGAGGTATTTGCTTTGTTGCTGTCATCGTATAGTGCTCTCCCATTATGTGGTATTGGCGGGGTGGGTACCTTTTTCCTTTGCGGACAGTGGGCTAGGGTCCATACCGAATTATCCTTATGTGAGAGTGAACTTATTTTCTCATGCCAAGTTTGTTCCCAATGTTTTCTAGTTTTGGATGTTACAAGGTTTCAAAGTGCACAGAAGCCGATTTTATCTTGGCGGAGATTAGTGCATTGCCAGAGGGCTCTGGCCTTGTTTCTAAGTGAAATTAGGCGCAAAATATCCTGAGGTAGTGTGGCACCAGCGATGGAGGCCGGAGAAGGAGGGTAGCAAGAGCGATGAATGATTTTGGTTAAGGTGCTTGTAAAATCTTGAGCCGCTTTCTCTATGCTGTCTGGAGTGCTAGCAGGACATGGGACAAGGTTAATGGCCAAGCAGTTTTCTTTAAATAGTTTCCAGTTAACTCTTCTAGTTGTATGAAGGAGGGTAAGAACGCAGTAAAATATGGGGCAGTGGTCCGAGACTGAGTTATCTAGGTTAAGGATTTGGAATGCGATATCTGCGAATGATAGAACTACATCCAGGATATCGGAGGAGTGGGAGTGATGATGGAAGTGGGTAGGGAATGGCGGTGAGTGAATTGCGATATTTTTGGTAAATAGGAGCTTATGAAGGGCTCGCCTTTGTGTAGTAGTGGTTTTTCCAGCTTTTGTTTTTTGTATTTTATGCCATTTATGTTCCATTGTAAAACTTTAAGGAAGTGGTTGTTTATTTGTAAATTAGGCACCATTTACAAGTTGAAGAAGGGCTGGTATAAGGTCATTGGTTATGATGCTAATAAGGGTTTTATTGTCAGTAGGAGAGAGAAGTTTCGTAATTATGCTCAATAGAGCAGTTCTTATATTTGCGGTTGATGATTGGTCATTGATTGAGGGAGACTGTTGTCCAGAGGTTGGCGGAGGGTGTTGATCGGAGGTTAGGGGAGAGTTAAGAGATGATTGAGGAGTTCACAGCCAAGCTGTCAGCTATCAAGAGGGCCCTAAAAGACATAAGAGAATGTAATGGCTCTTCTCTCATCTGTTCGCACTCATTGATTTCCCTATAATCCATATCAGTCTTGTCATCAATGCACCTGATGGTTCAGGAGATCTATTATACCCTGTGGTCCCTTCAGATAAAGGGGAAGTAGGTATCCTCTACATGGACTGCTGGTCATGTGGGAATACCAGGCATTGAAAAGGCTGGCAAAGCAGCAAATGAAGCCCTGGTCAATCTCAAAACAGACTCAGCTTTGCTTCCTGTGCTGGATGTCGGGGCTGCCTTGCTGAATTTGGTTCTGAACCAGTGGAAGGAAGCTTGGTGATTCTTGCAAAACGAGGAAGTTAAGGCCATAAATTTGGTTGTTTTGACAGGGCCCTCTTCCATCTGGAACATTCAGAGGGAAGAGGTCAGGATCACGCGCCTGAGAATAGGGCACTTAGCCCTCACGCACTCTTCATGGAGACAAAAATGCAACCTTGCTGCAATGTTTGTAACTTGCACCTGATTGTGACTCAGAAATAAATTATAAAAGGCCAGATACCTTTTTTAAAATATGAGATAATTTAAGAAATAGTTTAGGAGAGGACCCCAACTCTTTAGGTAAGGTTTCCGAGTTTTTAAAGGAAACTGACCTGAACGGACAACTTGAGTTTCCGTTTATTTTTTTTTAAATAATTTGGTTTTTAACTATTTATATGTTTTTTATCCATTGACGTATTTATCAAAATTGGATTGAGGTTTTAAATGTTTTAAAAAGTGGTGCAAAAACAACCACAGTGGTTGATGCATCCAAAAACCCCAACTATCAATACGGGTTGGTTTCTTTGGGTAAGACCATTTCCTTCAGCTGAGAGATCTCAATGAAAATGTTGGTAGGTACGGAAGAGAGGGGTGATCCCATGGCTGCACTTTCATGATGTTCAATTTGCTTATCATTTTAAAGGAAGTATAAGTTCCTGAGGCAGAATTTTCGAGGTCCAGGTTAATCCTTAGCTAATCCCTGTGAGGTGAGGTTTTTGATGAGTAGCATGGAGCCATCAATGGGCGTATTTGTGAACAAGGAGATTACATCAAAGGCCACCAGCATGTTGACTATTTGGACTTCAGCATTCCGAATAATGTGAATGAAATCCATGGAAGTTTTAGCAAAAAAGTCAGTTTTTCTGGCGAAGAGTTGAAGAGCATGCGCAACAAATTGCGGTAGCTTGTGGGTTGGTGCATCGATGTTGCTGACGATGGGTCGTCAGCAACATCGATGCGTCATCACCTTAAGTGCCATCAAAGCACGCCGAAATTTGGAAACTAAGAAGAAAAAGAACCACAATGAAACTACAAGATATTAACTTGCATTACTGGAAAGATAGCCCAGGCGTGTACACTAATAGGCAATGGTTTGCATTCTTAAATATAATTACATATTTTATGTATTTTTTACACTCCTTCCCATGTATGGTAAATTTATTCATTCATTTATTTATTATATTACCAACACGAAGCCCGGATACATCATGAAATGACTTTCTTGCTTGCAAGAAAGAAAAACATCTTCAATTGCCATTATATATTTGTGGAGAAAGGAAAGTCAAACGTTTGTATGTCTCCGCACATGTCCAATAATTTGATTTTCCTTTTCAGTATTTGATCTTTATACCTAATAAACGAAAATATAGTATCCATAGAGCATACTTTATTTCTCTTTAAAATTAAATCTTATTCTCAACCTAATTCGAAACTTTTCATTCTTCACTTGTTTGTTACTGTTGCCACGGCTACAGCGTCACCATATGATCGAATCAAAACAAACATTATTGCGTACTTCAGAAACAATATTCTTTACACACTCACAGACCATAGGCTTTCCTTTCCAACTGAATGACATGGAGCAGATTCTTAACGGCATGGCTTCTCATTTGCGTAAACAAGGATATACTGCTTCAGGTTGCAAATCTTAGTGAATGTATTTTGGAAAGAATGGACGGGTGAGATCATTTGTGAGATATATGCCTTTTAAATTTGGAGAACACCTAATTACATACACAACAATAATACTTGCTGCTGAGATAGTCATGTTTTAATTGCTTTGGGCTCTGCTTGAATTGACTGCAGTATCAATCTCTGTAGAAAATATATTTGTAAATGTTCCTTTTTGAAGTAGTTAAGATCGTATGTTTTTGGTAGAATTGAACGGGAGTCAAGTGTCAAACGACAGCTATAAACATCGTCAATAATGTTTAGAAAATAGTATTATTTCACATGCGCAATGATCAAACGATACATTGAGTCCAAATCATTCAAAATGGATAGTTAAAATACAACGGTTATAAATAGGAAGATTCGATATTTAAGTAGTTAACGTAAAATTAGATTTTTATTGTTTTCTGTAGTGAGGTATTATTTTATTTAATATGCTGAGTCAATTCCCAAATACACCTATTAACGCCACAAATCCCTTGCTGTTGTGAAATACTCCTTTTTAATTATGGTGATTGTGATCGAATTCATTTCTTCTTCTACATTCTGTTCAATTGGCATTGCTTCTATTCTTGAAAATGCCATTATTTAAGGATACAAGTGTGACCTTTATATTTCAAATGCATTTAATGTACTCACTTTCACAGCAAACCGATAATGGTTGATTATATGCAGTTTAATTGAGTACACTATGCATTTAGACGGGCTTTATTTTTATACAAATTCAGAATCAATGGAAACAAAATTTATTTAAATATTGGAGCAATGTAAGACAATAAGAAGTCTCCTTGAATTTGAGTGTTTGTGTGCAATAATATAAAAATGTTTAACATCACCAATATAATGGCACGCTCATTTAAACTGTTAAATTCTCATTATGTATGATTAAGGATCATGCATCAATTGTCCTTTGATAATGGAGAATTTAGTAGACCAAAATGTGCAAACATAATAAAATGGCACCCATCATGATTTCTGTCAAATTTCCTTGAAGAATTAGCAGTTTTAATGTGGCGTTCTTGGATTTATTTTGAAGAATGCACCAAACTCATAGGATTTCATTTCCACCTTACTCATCTCTCAATAAACAATCTGTGTCACAAAAACAGTGTAAAAAAACAGATAGTTCTACATTTGAATGTCCACAATATGAAATGCGCTGTAAGTTGATCAAATTCCACAATAAATAGTATTATTTAGATTTGCTCTACCCCTCATGGTGTACAATCATGACTCCACAGCTAATTAAAAATGGTCTGCAGAAATCACGTTGTGGTGTATTAGCAAGGGAGGAAAAATCTCTCTTGGGTAGTAGCAAGATTCGTATGACATGTTTTGGGAAATGACCCCATAACTCATCACTGCAATTCAAATGACATGGAAAGAAGACGTGGTCAAGTGTTAAACGATACTCATTTGAAATGGGAAAGTTGAGCTTTAATCAGTTCATTACAGATCTGACTGATGTGAGTCTCCCTGTTAAGTTTCCTATCTATATTAATTCGTAGTATTTTAGAATTTTCAACATCAGTACATTTTTATATACTATAACTGCATACATTATGCTGAGTTTTGTTAGTATTTAAACGTAAATGATTAATATGAAACCTTCCTGCTTATCCTGTCTTTGAGTGGCTCTGAATCGTACCTTTGCATCTTCTAGATTTTTATATTTTTGCACACAAAAAGCATAATAATGATATAAAACATATGTAGGTTTAATTTTACAGGGCAAATCAGGTATCATGATGATACCCAAAATAGCTCAATACTAGAAATTTGTCATGAAAATATGGGCATTAAAATTATTATTGGAAGCAAAATGAGGCCATGTCTTTATGGACAAATTAACCCTAGAACTACTAAAAATTTAAGAGAAATTAGGTAAATCAGACTGTTGTGCTACAATACAATTTTCAAGGAAATAATGAAATTAACTCCTAATAATAATAATCTAGAAGGAACTTGAATCCTTAAATGAAACATCCCTATCCTGTTCATTCCCTTTTCTTGCTCGTCTCACATTCTCCCCTCTATTACCATCTTGAACAGTCCCTTTTTCGGTCAATATGCCCTTCATCCATTTTTACTGCCTCAATAGGATTTCTCCCAACCAACCCCTCTCTTCACCCACCATACCAAGTACTTTCTCATTGGTTTTCTTCTCGGTCCATTTCACCTTCTCCTTTTTCTCCACACCCACATGTCAAAAGCCGCCAGTCCACGACTATCCTCCTGCTTCAATGACCACATTTCCGTATATAACTATGCACCATATCAAAAGTTTCACGAGTCTTTTTTTAATATTCTTACTTAAAGTCCCATTCGTCAACTCTCTCCTCCTTATGAAAGCCTCTGTGCCTAGCGTAATTCTTCTCCATAAGTCCCTACTACTATGACCGTATTGGTCCAAATGCTTCAGAGATACGTGAACTATTCTATCTGCATTAGTTTTTGCCCTCCTATTTTAATGTTTAGCTTTGCTTTTTTCTTTCTAGAAAATTGCATAACCTTTGTTTTATTAATATTGATTCTCATCCCATACCTGTCGCCCTGAATTTCCAATTCACTCAGCAATCCTTACAACCCTTTGGCTGACTGACAAACTAAAGCTTGGTCATCCGCAAACCTAATTAATTTTACGAATTCCATTCTTCCATTTTCTGGCGTAGTTTACGTTTACGCATTTTGTGGTGTTAATGGTTAGTTTCCAATCGGTCATCCACTCTGCTATGCTCTTAAGGTGTTCTTGGACATTTTTTGCGGCATGATTTGGGTCAGAGGAAGTTGACGCTCTAGCTGAGTCATCCGCATGGAGGTAGCTTTTGGGTCGGAGGGGAGGTCGTTAATGTAGAGGTTGAATAGGACGGGTGACAAAATTGATCCTTGGAGAAAGCCTGCGGATATGGACTGGGTAGTTGATTTGGCATTGTTAAGGGCTAAAAAGAATGTGCGGTTTGAAAGAAAGGAGGGGATGGTCTTATTAAGGTATACTGATATGTCGGTTTTAAGCAGTTTATGTATTAAACCAGTTCGCCAGAACTTGTCAAAAGCTTTCCAAGATTATTCGGGTCTCCCACTTGGTCCACGTTTGTAGGGTTGTCGACGTTTCGATGGCCGAGTCGTCCATCGTCTTCAGGGCATTTCGGTACTCAGGTTTGGCCGCCTTATATAGTTTGGTCGGGAGGTCAAGTCACGTCTGATTGGTCGGACGCTTTCCGCCTCTTGTTTTGCCTGATGTTCCTCAAAATGGGTTTCCACGCGTTACTGAGGGAGTATCCGCTGTCTCGGTTAATGGATTTGTTTTCGAGCCGGATCACTATTGCTTCCTTAGTCAATCTTTCCCAGAATTTTTCTTCTCGGCAAAGGACCCTTGTCTCCTCCCACCGAATGCTATGGTCTGAGATGATGCTGTGCTCTGCAATGGCTGACTTCTCAGGTTGGCACAGTCTGAGGTGTCTCCGGTGTTCTTTTAACCCTTAGCGATGGTCCTTCCGGTCTCTCTAACGTAGACTTGGCCGCACTCGCAGGGTATTCGGTATACTCCCGGGGTCATTAGGCCACAGGGGTCCTTTGCCCTTACTAATTCGTCCCTGAGTTTGTTACAGGGACGGAAGTAGGTGTCGATGTTGTACCTCTTCAGTATTCTCGTGACCTTCCCCGAGACCGTGGAGACAAAGGGTAGACCCGCCCTTGCCAGTGGTTTTGGTTCTTCTTCCTACGAACGTGGACCCGGTGGGAGACCCGAATAATCTTGGAAAACATTATTCGCCGGGAAAGTACCAGATCATTCTTGTCAAAAGCTCTTTGGAAATCAAGGAAGACTACTTGGGTGTGCTTGTGGATGTGGAAGCCGAAAGTGATCAGTTAAACCAATCTTGTTATTTGCTGAGTCATGGAATGGCGACGGCGGAAGCCAGTTTGCTCAGGTCTGATCAAGTCTAGGGCCGAGATTTCTTCTTTGAGCCTGTTTAAGATGCATTTTTCTAGAAGTTTGCCCATGCAGGGGAGCAGGCCACTGGGTCTATAGTTAGGGATATAAGAAGGATTTTTATCGGGTTTTGGAAGGAGTATTATCTTAGCCGTTTTCAATGCCTTTGGGAAGTACGATTGGGAAAGATGGCGTTGAGAATAGAGAGTAGGTGTTTGATAAAAGATTTAGGAAGGTTTTTCAGGTGAAGGTAGGAGATTTGATCGGGTCCCAGTGATGACTTTGTTTTGGAGTGGGACATAATGGAGTAAAATCCTTGAGGAGTAATTTCCGGGAATATCTGGAATGGGCAAAGTGACAGGCCATAGACACTGATCAACGCTTCTGAATCCAACAAGGATGTATTATTTTTTTTAAAATGCATTCGAAGGAGTCGGCAGAGGTATTTGCTTTGTTGCTGTCATCGTATAGTGCTCTCCCATTATGTGGTATTGGCGGGGTGGGTACCTTTTTCCTTTGCGGACAGTGGGCTAGGGTCCATACCGAATTATCCTTATGTGAGAGTGAACTTATTTTCTCATGCCAAGTTTTTTCCCAATGTTTTCTAGTTTTGGATGTTACAAGGTTTCAAAGTGCACAGAAGCCGATTTTATCTTGGCGGAGATTAGTGCATTGCCAGAGGGCTCTGGCCTTGTTTCTAAGTGAAATTAGGCGCAAAATATCCTGAGGTAGTGTGGCACCAGCGATGGAGGCCGGAGAAGGAGGGTAGCAAGAGCGATGAATGATTTTGGTTAAGGTGCTTGTAAAATCTTGAGCCGCTTTCTCTATGCTGTCTGGAGTGCTAGCAGGACATGGGACAAGGTTAATGGCCAAGCAGTTTTCTTTAAATAGTTTCCAGTTAACTCTTCTAGTTGTATGAAGGAGGGTAAGAACGCAGTAAAATATGGGGCAGTGGTCCGAGACTGAGTTATCTAGGTTAAGGATTTGGAATGCGATATCTGCGAATGATAGAACTACATCCAGGATATCGGAGGAGTGGGAGTGATGATGGAAGTGGGTAGGGAATGGCGGTGAGTGAATTGCGATATTTTTGGTAAATAGGAGCTTATGAAGGGCTCGCCTTTGTGTAGTAGTGGTTTTTCCAGCTTTTGTTTTTTGTATTTTATGCCATTTATGTTCCATTGTAAAACTTTAAGGAAGTGGTTGTTTATTTGTAAATTAGGCACCATTTACAAGTTGAAGAAGGGCTGGTATAAGGTCATTGGTTATGATGCTAATAAGGGTTTTATTGTCAGTAGGAGAGAGAAGTTTCGTAATTATGCTCAATAGAGCAGTTCTTATATTTGCGGTTGATGATTGGTCATTGATTGAGGGAGACTGTTGTCCAGAGGTTGGCGGAGGGTGTTGATCGGAGGTTAGGGGAGAGTTAAGAGATGATTGAGGAGTTCACAGCCAAGCTGTCAGCTATCAAGAGGGCCCTAAAAGACATAAGAGAATGTAATGGCTCTTCTCTCATCTGTTCGCACTCATTGATTTCCCTATAATCCATATCAGTCTTGTCATCAATGCACCTGATGGTTCAGGAGATCTATTATACCCTGTGGTCCCTTCAGATAAAGGGGAAGTAGGTATCCTCTACATGGACTGCTGGTCATGTGGGAATACCAGGCATTGAAAAGGCTGGCAAAGCAGCAAATGAAGCCCTGGTCAATCTCAAAACAGACTCAGCTTTGCTTCCTGTGCTGGATGTCGGGGCTGCCTTGCTGAATTTGGTTCTGAACCAGTGGAAGGAAGCTTGGTGATTCTTGCAAAACGAGGAAGTTAAGGCCATAAATTTGGTTGTTTTGACAGGGCCCTCTTCCATCTGGAACATTCAGAGGGAAGAGGTCAGGATCACGCGCCTGAGAATAGGGCACTTAGCCCTCACGCACTCTTCATGGAGACAAAAATGCAACCTTGCTGCAATGTTTGTAACTTGCACCTGATTGTGACTCAGAAATAAATTATAAAAGGCCAGATACCTTTTTTAAAATATGAGATAATTTAAGAAATAGTTTAGGAGAGGACCCCAACTCTTTAGGTAAGGTTTCCGAGTTTTTAAAGGAAACTGACCTGAACGGACAACTTGAGTTTCCGTTTATTTTTTTTTAAATAATTTGGTTTTTAACTATTTATATGTTTTTTATCCATTGACGTATTTATCAAAATTGGATTGAGGTTTTAAATGTTTTAAAAAGTGGTGCAAAAACAACCACAGTGGTTGATGCATCCAAAAACCCCAACTATCAATACGGGTTGGTTTCTTTGGGTAAGACCATTTCCTTCAGCTGAGAGATCTCAATGAAAATGTTGGTAGGTACGGAAGAGAGGGGTGATCCCATGGCTGCACTTTCATGATGTTCAATTTGCTTATCATTTTAAAGGAAGTATAAGTTCCTGAGGCAGAATTTTCGAGGTCCAGGTTAATCCTTAGCTAATCCCTGTGAGGTGAGGTTTTTGATGAGTAGCATGGAGCCATCAATGGGCGTATTTGTGAACAAGGAGATTACATCAAAGGCCACCAGCATGTTGACTATTTGGACTTCAGCATTCCGAATAATGTGAATGAAATCCATGGAAGTTTTAGCAAAAAAGTCAGTTTTTCTGGCGAAGAGTTGAAGAGCATGCGCAACAAATTGCGGTAGCTTGTGGGTTGGTGCATCGATGTTGCTGACGATGGGTCGTCAGCAACATCGATGCGTCATCACCTTAAGTGCCATCAAAGCACGCCGAAATTTGGAAACTAAGAAGAAAAAGAACCACAATGAAACTACAAGATATTAACTTGCATTACTGGAAAGATAGCCCAGGCGTGTACACTAATAGGCAATGGTTTGCATTCTTAAATATAATTACATATTTTATGTATTTTTTACACTCCTTCCCATGTATGGTAAATTTATTCATTCATTTATTTATTATATTACCAACACGAAGCCCGGATACATCATGAAATGACTTTCTTGCTTGCAAGAAAGAAAAACATCTTCAATTGCCATTATATATTTGTGGAGAAAGGAAAGTCAAACGTTTGTATGTCTCCGCACATGTCCAATAATTTGATTTTCCTTTTCAGTATTTGATCTTTATACCTAATAAACGAAAATATAGTATCCATAGAGCATACTTTATTTCTCTTTAAAATTAAATCTTATTCTCAACCTAATTCGAAACTTTTCATTCTTCACTTGTTTGTTACTGTTGCCACGGCTACAGCGTCACCATATGATCGAATCAAAACAAACATTATTGCGTACTTCAGAAACAATATTCTTTACACACTCACAGACCATAGGCTTTCCTTTCCAACTGAATGACATGGAGCAGATTCTTAACGGTATGGCTTCTCATTTGCGTAAACAAGGATATACTGCTTCAGGTTGCAAATCTTAGTGAATGTATTTTGGAAAGAATGGACGGGTGAGATCATTTGTGAGATATATGCCTTTTAAATTTGGAGAACACCTAATTACATACACAACAATAATACTTGCTGCTGAGATAGTCATGTTTTAATTGCTTTGGGCTCTGCTTGAATTGACTGCAGTATCAACCTCTGTAGAAAATATATTTGTAAATGTTCCTTTTTGAAGTAGTTAAGATCGTATGTTTTTGGTAGAATTGAACGGGAGTCAAGTGTCAAACGACAGCTATAAACATCGTCAATAATGTTTAGAAAATAGTATTATTTCACATGCGCAATGATCAAACGATACATTGAGTCCAAATCATTCAAAATGGATAGTTAAAATACAACGGTTATAAATAGGAAGATTCGATATTTAAGTAGTTAACGTAAAATTAGATTTTTATTGTTTTCTGTAGTGAGGTATTATTTTATTTAATATGCTGAATCAATTCCCAAATACACCTATTAACGCCACAAATCCCTTGCTGTTGTGAAATACTCCTTTTTAATTATGGTGATTGTGATCGAATTCATTTCTTCTTCTACATTCTTTTTGATTGGCATTGCTTTTATTCTTGAAAATGCCATTATTTAAGGATACAAGTGTGACCTTTATATTTCAAATGCATTTAATGTACTCACTTTCACAGCAAACCGATAATGGTTGATTATATGCAGTTTAATTGAGTACACTATGCATTTAGACGGGCTTTATTTTTATACAAATTCAGAATCAATGGAAACAAAATTTATTTAAATATTGGAGCAATGTAAGACAATGAGAAGTCTCCTTGAATTTGAGTGTTTGTGTGCAATAATATAAAAATGTTTAACATCACCAATATAATGGCACGCTCATTTAAACTGTTAAATTCTCATTATGTATGATTAAGGATCATGCATCAATTGTCCTTTGATTATGGAGAATTTAGTAAACCAAATTGTGCAAACATAATAAAATGGCAGCCATCATGACTTCTGTCAAATTTCCTTGAAGAATTAGCAGTTTTAATGTGGCGTTCTTGGATTTATTTTGATGAATGCAACAAACTCAAAGGATTTCATTTCCACCTTACTCATCTCTCAATAAACAATCTGTGTCACAAAAACAGTGTAAAAAAACATACAGTTTTACATTTGAATGTCCACAATATGAAATGCGCTGTAAGTTGATGAAATTCCACAATAAATAGTATTATTTAGATTTGCTCTACCCCTCATGGTGTACAATCATGACTCCACAGCTAATTAAAAATGGTCTGCAGAAATCACGTTGTGGTGTATTAGCAAGGGAGGAAAAATCTCTCTTGGGTAGTAGCAAGATTCGTATGACATGTTTTGGGAAATGACCCCATAACTCATCACTGTAATTCAAATGACATGGAAAGAAGACGCGGTCAAGTGTTAAACAATACTCATTTGAAATGGGAAAGTTGAGCTTTAATCAGTTCATTACAGATCTGACTGATGTGAGTCTCCCTGTTTAGTTTCCTATCTATATTAATTCCTAGTATTTTAGAATTTTCAACATCAGTACATTTTTATATACTATAACTGCATACAATATGCTGAGTTTTGTTAGAATTTAAACGTAAATGATTAATATGAAACCTGCCTGCTTAGCCTGTCTTTGAGTGGCTCTGAATCGTACCTTTGCATCTTCTAGATTTTGATATTTTTGCACACACAAAGCATGATAAGGATATAAAACATATGTAGGTTTAATTTTACAGGGCAAATCAGTAATTATGATGATACCAAAAATAGCTCAAAGACTGGAAATTCTTCATGAAAACATGGGCATTGAAATTATTATTGGAAGCCGAATGAGGCAATGTCTTTATGGACAAATTAACCCTAGAACTACTAAAAATTTAAGAGAAATTAGGTAAATCAGACTTTTGTGCTAAGATACAATTTTCAAGGAAATAATGAAATTAACTCCTAATAATAATAATCTAGAAGGAATTTAAATCCTTAAATGAAACATCCTTATCCTGTTCATTCCCTTTTCTTGCTTGCCTCACAATCTCCCCTCTATTACCATCTTGAACAGTATCCTGTCGGTCAATATGCCCTTCATCCATTTTTACTGCCTCAATAGGATTTCTCCAAACCAACCCCTCTCTTCACCCACCATACCAAGTACTTTCTCATTGGTTTTCTTCTCGGTCCATTTCACCTTCTCCATTTTCTCAACACCCACATGTCAAAAGCCTCCAGTCCAAAACTATCCTCCTGCTTCAATGACCACATTTCTGTGTATAACTATGCACCATATCAAAAGTTTCACGAGTCTTTTTTTAATATCCTTACTCAACGTCCCATTCGTCAACTCTCTCCTCCTTATGAAAGCCTCTGTGCCTAGCGTAATTCTTCTCCATACGTCCCTACTACTATGACCGTATTGGTCCAAATGCTTCAGAGATACGTGAACTGTTCTATCTGCATTAGTTTTTGCCCTCCTATTTTAATGTTTAGCTTTGCTTTTTTCTTTCTAGAAAATTGCATAACCTTTGTTTTATTAATATTGATTCTCATCCCATACCTGTCGCCCTGAATTTCCAATTCACTCAGCAATCCTTACAACCCTTTGGCTGACTGACAAACTAAAGCTTGGTCATCCACAAACCTAATTAATTTTACGAATTCCATTCTTCCATTTTCTGGCGTAGTTTACGTTTACGCATTTTGTGGTGTTAATGGTTAGTTTCCAATCGGTCATCCACTCTGCTATGCTCTTAAGGTGTTCTTGGACATTTTTTGCGGCATGATTCGGGTCAAAGGAAATTGACGCTCTAGCTGAGTCATCCGCATGGAGGTAGCTTTTGGGTCGGAGGGGAGGTCGTAAATGTAGAGGTTGAATAGGATGGGTGACAAAATTGATCCTTGGAGAAAGCCTGCGGATATGGACTGGGTAGTTGGTTTGGCATTGTTAAGGGCTAAAAAGAATGTGCGGGGGTTTAAAGAAAGGAGGGGATGGTCTTATTTAGGTATACTGATATGTTGGTTTTAAGCAGTTTATGTATTAAACCAGTTCGCCAGAACTTGTCAAAAGCTCTTTGGAAATCAAGGAAGACTACTTGGGTGTGCTTGTGGATGTGGAAGCCGAAAGTGATCAGTTCAACCAATCTTGTTATTTGCTGAGTCATGGAATTGCAAAGGCGGAAGCCAGTTTGCTCAGGTCTGATCAAGTCTAGGGCCGAGATTTCTTCTTGTAGCCTGTTTAATATGCATATTTCTAGAAGTTTGCCCATGCAGGGGAGCAGGCCACTGGGTCTATAGTTAGGGATATAAGAAGGATTTTTATTAGGTTTTGGAAGGAGTATTATCTTAGCCGTTTTCAATGCCTTTGGGAAGTACGATTGGGAAAGACAGGCGTTGAGGATAGAGAGTAGGTATTTGATAAAAGATTTAGGAAGGTTTTTCAGGTGAAGATAAGAGATTTGATCGGGTCGCGGTGATGACTTTGTTTTGGAGTGGGACATAATGGAGTAAAGTCCTTGAGGAGTAATTTCCAGGAATATGTGGAAAGGGCCAAGTGAAAGGCCATAGACACTGATCAACGCTTCTGAATCCAAAAAGGATGTATTATTTTTTTAAAAATGCATTCGAAGGAGTCGACAGAGGTATTTGCTTTGTTGCTGTCATCGTATAGTGCTCTCCCATTATGTGGTATTGGCGGGGTGGGTACCTTTTTCCTTTGCAGACAGTGGGCTTGGGTCCATACCGAATTGTGGTTATGTGAGAGTGAACTTATCTTTTCTTGCCAAGTTTTTTCCCAATGTGTTCTAGTTTTGGATGTTACAAGGTTTCAAAGTGCACAGAAGCCGATTTTATCTTGGCGGAGATTAGTGCGTTGCCAGAGGGCTCTGGCCTTGTTTCTAAGTTAAATTAGGCGCAAAATATCCGGGGGTAGTGTGGCACCAGCGATGGAGGCCGGAGAAGGAGGGTAGCAAGAGCGATGAATGATTTTGGTTAAGGTGCTTGTAAAATCTTGAGCCGCTTTCTCTATGCTGTCTGGAGTGCTAGCAGGAGATGGGACAAGGTTAATGGCTAAGCAGTTTTCTTTAAATAGTTTCCAGTTAACTCTTCTAGTTGTATGAAGAAGGGTAGGAACGCAGTAAAATATGGGGCAGTGGTCCGAGGCTGAGTTATCTAGGTTAAGGATTTGGAATGCGATATCTGCGTATAATAGAACTACATCCAGGATATCGGAGGAGTGGGAGTGATGATGGAAGTGGGTAGGGAATGGCGGTGAGTGAATTGCGATATTTTTGGTAAATAGGAGCTTTTGAAGGGCTCGCCTTTGTGTAGTTGTGGTTTTTCCAGCTTTTGTTTTTTGTATTTTATGCCATTTATGTTCCATTGTAAAACTTTAAGGAAATGGTTGTTTATTTGTGAATTAGGCTCCATTTACAAGTTGAAGAAGGGCTGGTATTAGGTCATTGGTTATGATGCTAATAAGGGTTTTATTGTCAGTAGGAGAGAGAAGTTTCGTAATTATGCTCAATAGAGCAGTTCTTATATTTGCGGTTGATGATTGGTCATTGATTCAGGGAGACTGTTGTCCAGAGGTTGGCGGAAGGTGTTGATCGGAGGTTAGGGGAGAGTTAAGAAATGATTGAGGAGTTCACAGCCAAGCTGTCAGCTATCAAGAGGGCCCTAAAAGACATAAGAGAATGTAATGGCTCTTCTCTCATCTGTTCGCACTCTTTGATTTCCCTATAATCCATATCAGTCTTGTCATCAATGCACCTGATGGTTCAGGAGATCTATTATACCCTGTGGTCCCTTCAGATAAAGGGGAAGTAGGTATCCTCTACATGGACTGCTGGTCATGTGGGAATACCAGGCATTGAAAAGGCTGGCAAAGCAGCAAAGGAAGCCCTGGTCAATCTCAAAACAGACTCAGCTTTGCTTCCTGTGCTGGATGTCGGGGCTGCCTTGCTGAATTTGGTTCTGAACCAGTGGAAGGAAGCTTGGTGATTCTTGCAAAACGAGGAAGTTAAGGCCATAAATTTGGTTGTTTTGACAGGGCCCTCTTCCATCTGGAACATTCAGAGGGAAGAGGTCAGGATCACGCGCCTGAGAATAGGGCACTTAGCCGTCACGCACTCTTCATGGAGACAAAAGTGCAACCTTGCTGCAATGTTTGTAACTTGCACCTGATTGTGACTCAGAAATAAATTATAAAAGGCCAGATACCTTTTTTAAAATATGAGATAATTTAAGCAATAGTTTAGGAGAGGACCCCAACTTTTTAGGTAAGGTTTCCAAGTTTTTAAAGGAAACTGACCTGAACGGACAACTTGAGTTTCCGTGTCTTTTTTTTTAAATAATTTTGTTTTAAACTATTTATATGTTTTTTATCCATTGACGTATTTATCAAAATTGGATTGAGGTTTTAAATGTTTTAAAAAGTGGTGCAAAAACAACCACAGTGGTTGATGCATCCAAAAACCCCAACTATTACCAAGGGATGAATTATTTGGGTAAGACCATTTCCTTCCGCTGAGAGATCTCAATGAAAATGTTGGTTAGTACGGAAGAGAGGGGTGATCCCATGGCTGCACTTTCATCATGTTCAATGTGCTTATCATTTTAAAGGAAGTATGAGTTCCTGAGGCAGAATTTGCGAGGTCCAGGTTAATCCTTAGCTAATCCCTGTGAGGTGAGGTTTTTGATGAGTAGCATGGAGCCATCAATGGGCGTATTTGTGAACAAGGAGATTACATCAAAGGTCACCAGCATGTTGACTATTTGGACTTCAGCATTCCGAATAATGTGAATGAAATTCATGGAAGTTTTAGCAAAAAAGTCAGTTTTTCTGGCGAAGATTTGAAGAGCATGCGCAACAAATTGCGGTAGCTTGTGGGTTGGTGCATCGATGTTTCTGATGATGGGTCGTCAGCAACATCGATTCGTCATCACCTTAAGTGCCATCAAAGCACGCCGAAATTTGGGAACTAAGAAGAAAAGAACCACAATGAAACTACAAGATATTAACTTGCATTACTGGAAAGATAGCCCAGGCGTGTACACTAATAGGCAATGGTTTGCATTCTTAAATATAATTACATATTTTATGTATTTTTTACACTCCTTCCCATGTATGGTAAATTTATTCATTCATTTATTTATTATATTACCAACACGAAGCCCGGATACATCATGAAATGACTTTCTTGCTTGCAAGAAAGAAAAACATCTTCAATTGCCATTATATATTTGTGGAGAAAGGAAAGTCAAACGTTTGTATGTCTCCGCACATGTCCAATAATTTGATTTTCCTTTCCAGTATTTGATCTTTATACCTAATAAACAAAATATAGTATCCATAGAGCATACTTTATTCTATTCTATCTGCTCTGGTTTTTTCCCTTCTATTTTAATTTTTAGCTTAGCATTTTTCTTTCTAGACAATCACTTAACCTTTGTTTTTTTAATATTGAATCTCATCCCATACCTGTCGCCCTGAATTTCCAATTCACTCAGCAATCCTTACAACCCCTTGGCTGACTGACAAACTAAAGCTTGGTCATCAGTAAACCTAATTAATTTTACAAATTCCCCGCCCACTTTCATTCCTACCTCCAGTTCTTCCCATGCCTCTTTCATCATTTCCTCTGCATTGTTGTTCAAGATGGCGTCAACTTTGGCCGTACAACGATGTGGCTCTTGTAAAACACGAGTCGAAGTACGTGATATGGTCATTAGTTGCAATATTTTCTCAGGTGTATGTCACCATAAATGCTCCGGCTTAAGTGATATAACATTAAAAGCTCTCTCGGACTGCCATGACATTTACTGGAACTGTTTTTTATGCCGTGTAAATAAGCCCAATATTTACAATATTGCGGCCGACATTGAAAATTTGAAAATGGAGTTACCAACTCTCCAATCTACCGGATCCACGGAATGTACTACCTTACAGCCAATTGCAAAGGAAGCTGTAACGTTGTCTACGGAATTGAAACCTGAAGTCAACGTACAATTAGGCCTCAATAGTGACAACTCCGATTTGTGCCCCAAAAATGTGAACGCCAAATTTAACACCATGAGTTTCGAATCCATCGTTACTGACGAGGAAGGTTTTCAAAAGGTGAATTACAAGAAAAACAAACGCAAACGAAATACATTTTTTGGGAGTTGTAAGCAGCCTGCTGTTACGTGCAATTTTGTGGGAGTTCCTCGCAAGACTTTCTTCTATGTTGGTCGTGTCCAGTCCAATGCAACGCCTGATGACATTGTGAAGCATCTGTCCGGAATATTTCCTGGGAATGACTTCAAATGTGAAAGTTTGAGAGTTGGTGAAGTTTATAATTCTTTTAAACTCTGTGCGCCAATTAGCCTTAAGGATCAACTTCTTAAAGAAGTTATTTGGCCAGTAGAAGTGAAAGTTGGGAAATTTTTCCCCCCAAAACCGCAGAAACTGACCCCTACTCATGAAGAGACAGAGAATATTGCTGAAGGGTCAGCTGCGGTGGTGAATCCGAACTCCGAGTTGAAAACTAGTGATGCGCCGGTATCCACCTCAGCAACAAGGGGCCACACCGATAACACTACGGAAAAGTGTTCCTTAGAGAAACGTGTTACCCGCCTCCAAATGGGAATATCAAAACCAAAGTCCTTTTGACTAGATAGTATTAATTTATTTTGCCAAAATGTGAGATGTCTACGTAATAAGATAACGGAGATAGAGGCAATAGTCAAACATGGTGGCTACAATGTGCTATGTCTCAATGAGCACTGGATTGCAAAAAATTAATTTGATGTGTATAACATTAGTGATTTTGGCTGGTCATCATTCTACTGCCGATCTGTAGCAAAAAAACGGTGGTACCTGTATTTATTTCCTGAAAGGTATGCCCTTCAAGGTAATTGACTTGGAAAAATTCTGTCTGGAATTGATTGCACTTTGAAATATCTGCGATCATATTGAAGGACCTGAATTTGATCATTGCTTCTGTGAGAAATGATTTACTTAGTTACTACCACTCTTCCAAAACCAGTGGAAGCCAGCATGACAAAGAGGCTTACTTGAAATACAAAAGAGATTATTATAATTTAGTTAGGTGTGCAAAAAATAATGCTTACAAGGATTTTATATTGAATGCAAAAAATAAACAAAAGGCAGCATGGAGTATAATCAATCAAGAAGTTGGTCATGGTAATGGAAAAGAAAATCTTCCTTTCACCCCAGATGCTGTAAATAATTTTTTCTTAAAAGCTGTTGAAGACAATTTGTTCTCTCGAAAAGTTGATGCTGCCAATAATGGTAATATGCTGTAAAATCTTCCTCCGAATAATTTAAATTTTAAATGGAATTTTGTTACTACACTTGATATTATATCGACTGTTAAAAAATTTAAAAAATCCAACAGTAAGGATATTTATGGTCTTTCAAACTCCCTAATAAAGGACATTATTGTGCTCATTGCGGAACCATTAGCAATGTTAGTCAATTTATGTTTTGAGACAGGAGATTTTTCAACAGCTCTAAAATTTTCCAAAACAGTACCTGTTATAAGAAAGGTGATAAAGATGATTTAGCTAACTACCGCCCCATTTCCAAGGTCCCCGTTTTTGGTAAAATTTTTGATGCTATTATGAAAGATCAAATATGTAATTTTTTTGAGTTAAATAATCTGTTTTCCAAATCCCAGTATGGCTTTCGATCTGGGAAATCTACAATTTTGGCAGTAGAGTCCATAGTTAATTATGTCATTAATGCATTTGAAGAAAAGGAATCAGTCTCAGTGACACTATGTGATCTTAGTAAGGCCTTCGACTGTGTTAATCATTCAATATTACTAAGAAAGCTAGAATATTATGGTATTAAGGGAGTTGCACTGAAACTAATGAAGTCATATTTGGATGATCGCCACCAATTGGTTGAACTTGATGGCTGTCAGTCTGCAGCTCTTAAAGTAAAATGTGGTGTACCACAGAACTCTGTGCTTGGCCCAGTACTTTTCATTATCATGATTAATGATTTGCCCTGTAATATGAAACCTAGATCTGTTTTATATGCTGATGACACTACTTTTGTGTAAAAGTGTCAACATCCAGAAGATGCAAAGTTACGATCTAGCGCTACCCAAAAACAGGCTAAGGAATGGTTTGATGTTAATCATTTACAATTAAATACTAACAAAACTCAGCATATTGTGTGCAGTCTTAAATCAAAAACAACTGATATTGAAACTGCTAAAATACTAGGAATTTATATTGATACAAAACTTATTTGGGAGACTCACATCAGTCAGACCTGTAATAAACTTAGTAAAGCTGTTTATATGTTAAGAAAGCTCAACTTTATCATTTCAAATGAGTATCGTTTATCACTTTACCATGCCTTCTTTCAATGTCATTTGAATTATGGTGTTGAGTTATGGGGTCATTCCCCTCATGTTAAACAAATTTTGCTATTGCAAAAGAGAGCTATTCGCTCTCTTGCTAATATACCACCACGTGATTCCTGCAAACCTTTTTTTATTAGGTATAGAATCATGACTGTATTTCGTTTGTATATCTTTAAGGCTCTGACTCAAGTGAAAGTTAATCTAGAAACTTACCAATTAAGATCCAACCTCCATAACTATTCCACAAGAGGTAAATTGAATATAAATACTACTTATTGTAGATTGTCATTAACATACAACACATTTCATAATATGAACATACCACTGTATAACTATCTGCCTACTCAGTTGAAATCAGATGCTATCCAGAGTTTCAAGAATAGGGTATATACCTGGTTACTTGCTCACCAACTATACTCATTGGATGAATTCTTTTGTGACAATTTTCATCACATTTAAGAAAGTATGTTTATATATTAAATAATACTTATATTGACGACATTTAATATGGTTGTACCATTTTTAAAATGAATAAAGTATTATTATTATTATTATTATTATAGGTTGAACAGCAATGGTGATAGTGGGCAACCCTGCCTTACACCTCTTCCTAACACTACCCATCAGGACTCTTCATTTCCCACTCGCAACTGAGCAGTCTGAGACATATATAGGTTGCGGATTAGTCTCCTTTCCCGCCAATCTATTCCTATTTCCTGCAATATACTCATTAGTTTTTCACAATTCACTCTATCAAATGCTTTTTCGAAAGCTAAAAAACAGGCAAATACATCCTGGTTGTGTTCTATATTCCTCTCGATTAATAATCTCATTACTGCAATGGCATCACGCAAACCTCTCCCCTTCTTAAACCCTGAAAATGTCTCGCAAGTTTGATGGGCATTTAAACAAAACAGAGGGACAAGGTTAGAATAAAATTGATGTTGACTGATTGTCATTAATAATTGTGAAGAGTTCACGGATTAAATGTTTAATTTTGTGTGTTCCGGGGAAGAAAGTGGTGATAATATTAGGGCTTTTTGGCAGTGTGGTTTGATGAAGGGAGTGTGTTTGGTTGAGGGTTAGGATTTTACTGCTCAGTAGCATTCATGGTACCTACATTTTCTCAGAGAGTCATGTAGCTGATACAAGTACTTCTGATGGGAGGGGATGTTGTTGCAGAGACGGAAGCCACGGACTGAGAGAGAATGGGATGGAGCACTTTGTATGAGGTAGATGGCAGCTGTCGAAATCAAGCTATTGTTCTTACTAGTTGGTTTAACGTGGACTGAGGTATAAAAGGTATTGTTTTGGAGGTGAATGTTGATATAGAGGAAAGTGTTATTCAAGTTGGGTATGGAAGAAGTGAATGATACTGATGAGAATTTGAGAGATGAAATAAAAGGAGATAAATTTTTGCGTCTGAGGAACCAAAGGAGGAAAATATCATTGATATAGTGGGCCCAGAAGAGTGGTTTGAAGGTTTGTTATTGCAGAAAGTCATGTACTAGTTTACCCATAAAAAGATTGGCGTATGTAAGAGCTATACGTGTTCCCATTGCAGTGCCTTTTATTTGTAAATATATTTTATCGTTGAATTGAAATTATATAGTGAGTGTCCTTTCTTTGTGTCCCTATGGTTTAAAAATCTACATCTGTGTTATTTTGTAATTATATATTTATGTATATATATATATATATATATATATATATATATATATATATGTATATATATATATATATATATATATATATATATATATATATATATATATATATATATATATATATATATATATATATATATATATATATATATATATATATATACATATATATATATATATATATATATATATATATATATATATATATATATATATATATATATATATATATATATATATATATATATATATATATATATATATATATATATATATATATATATATATATATATATATATATTCATATATATATATACATATATATACACATATATATATATCTATACATATGTTATTATTATTAGGTAATATACCCGTTAAGTTAGGTTTTTGGATGGACAAAGCTACTAAATAAAACATTTTGTGTCTCGTAAAAAAACACAAAGTCCAGCATCCTACTCCATCAAGTCCCTCTTCATCTCTGACTGCTCTAGGCCTCCCTTCATCCCGTCCAACTTCCCTATCCTGCTCCTTCAATTTCCTCGTTTGTCTTAAATTCTCCCCTCTATCACAGTCTTCAATATCCCACTGCCGGTCAATACCCCCTTCACCCTTTTTTCCTGCCTCTGTAGGATTGCTCCAAACAAGCCCCTTCACGCCCACCATACCAAGTACTTCCTTGTTTGTTTTCTTCTCTGTCCATTTCACCTTCCCCATTCTTCTCCACACCCACATTTCAAAAGCCTCCAGTCTACGTCTATCCTCCTGCTTCAATGACCACATTTTCGCACCGTACATAGCTATGCTCCATATCAGTGTTTTTACGAGTCTTTTTTTAACATCCTTACTCAACGTCCCTGTCATCAACTCGCCTCTCCTTGTGAAAGCCTCTTTGCCTAGCGCAATTCTTCTTCTTACGTCCCTACTACTTTGAATGTGTTGGTCCAAAATACCACCGTGGTATGTAAACTTTCTATCTGCTCTGGTTTTTGCCCTCCTATTTTAATGTTTAGCTTAGCATTTCTCTTTCTAGACAATCGCTTAACCTTTGTTTTATTAATATTGATTCTCATCCCATTCTGTCGCACTGAATTTCCAATTCACTAAGCAATGCTTGCAAGCCCTTGGCTAACTGACAAACTAAAGCTTAGTCATCAGCAAACCTAACTGATTTTACTAATTCCCCACCCACCTTCATTCCTACATCCAGTTCTTCCCATGCCTCTTTCATCATTTCCTCGGCATATTGGTTGAACAGTAATGGTGATAATGGGCAGCCCTGCCTTACACCTCTTCCTAACCCTGCCCAGCCGGACTCCCCATTCCCCGCTCGCACCAGAGCAGTCTGAGACATATGCAGGTTGCGGATTAGCCTCCTGTCCCGCCAATCTCTTCCTATTTCCTGCAATATACTCATTAGTTTTTCCCAATTCACTCTATCAAATGGTTTTTTGAAAGCTACAAAACAGGCAAATACATCCTGGTTGTGTTCTATATTCCTCACGATTAATAATTTCATTACTGCAATGGCATCACGCGTATCTTTCCCCTTCCTAAACCCAAACTGATCCTCCCCTAAGTAATCATATGCCCCATTCTCTATCCTTTTGTTTATGATCCTGAGAACAACTTTAGCTGCATGGGATATCAAACCTATCATCCTGTAGTCCTCACATGATGTTCCCCTAACCTCTTTGGAATTGGAATTAAAAATGATCTCACAATGTCTTCCGGCCAGATTCCCTCCTCATAAATACTACGGATCAGCCCATATAGCCTCTTCCTCCCACATTTTCCTAAGCCTTTTAAAAGTTCGGCGGAAATGTTATCCATCCCCACAGCCTTATTTAGTTTCATCTCCCTTAATGCCCTTTCTATCTCATTGTCTAGTATGCCTGGACCTAAGCCATCTTCCTCTACGTCATGTTCCTCTTCTATGTCTAACCTTGTTGGTCTAAGTTCTTTATTATTCCTTCCATCTCTCTTGGATCTTCCCTGCATCCAATATTACCTTACCCACCTTATCTCTAACTGCGATCGTTGATCTCCCTTTCTTACTTCCCGATAAAGAGTTAACTTTGCTGTACAGCGCACCGATTTCACCCTTCCTCTGCAGACTTTCCATATCCTCGCACTGTCTTCCACCATGCTTCTTTTGCTTTATTTGTTGCCCGCCTCAATTTATTGTTTAATTCTTTGTACTTCATTTTGCCTAATTCTGTATTTACATTCTTCTATTTTCGCCGGTCATCCATCTTTGTAATCATCTCATCCGTGATCCATGGTTTCGTGGTCCTTTTAGCGTTAACGATTCCAATAGTGTCTTTTGGATCTTTAGACAACCCTTTCTTGATACATTCCCATTTTTCCTTGATAGTACGTAGCTCTTCACCATCCGCCATGATTTCCTCTACCACCTGTTTGAATTCCTTCATTTTCAAACCATTTAATGCTTCTACATTCCATTTTCCAACTTGCCGCCCCTGCCGTATCTTTTCGAAACGGACGCTACAGTTCATAATAACTAAATTGTGGTCTAAGTCCGCATCCGCTCCCGGGAAGCTGTGAGAATTTATCACACTGTTGCTAAACCTGTGTCTAACCAGGATATAATCTAGCTGATACCTCTCTGAGTCACCTGGCATTTTCCATGTATACCTGCATCTTTTGTGGTGTCTAAACCAAGTGTTGGTGATGACTAGCCCGTCTCCAGCAGAATTTAACTGCTTTCTCCCAGCGGTCATTCCTTGTGCCTAAACCGTAGTCCCTGACCTCATCAACATGTCTTCCTTAGCCTACCGTCGCATTCCAATCCGCCATCACTATCAAATGTTTCCCTGCAGGTTCAAACGCGATTATGTCCTCTAACTGATCGTATATCCTATCGACCTCCTCTGCCTTCTGGTTGCTCGGTTGCATGTGTACCTGAATAATGACCAAGTTCGTCGGCTCTATTTTTATCTCTACTAGTAGTATTCTATCCGTTACCTGCTCTATGTTGACTACGCTTCTCCCTACCTCTTCATTTAATACTATAGCAACCCCTCGTTGGCTCTCGTCCCCGCCGCTGTATATTATTCTATACTTATCACTCCAATTATTCCCGCTATCTTTCCATCTCACCTCGCATAGACCTAAAATATCGATATTTCCCCTTTCCATCTGTCGCTTATCATTCACCAGTTTCCCTGATCTCATCATTGTCCTAACATTCCACGTTCCTATTCTAATTAATTTGGTCTCCTTCTGTTGCGTTTTCTGTCCTGCTGCTGCCGGTTTTCTCTTGCAAGGGTTTCGTGGGATGACGACCGCGGTAGCCTTGCCTCCCCCGCTGCCGGCTACGACACACGGCCGATTGGGCCGAGCCCCATAGTTGCCAGGACTCAAAATCTTTGTATAGTCCATAATGTAAATCTTTGGAATGGTAATTGAGGTAGTTTCCCGTTGCGTTCCTCAATCGTTTTTTTAACGTGACACCATGATTTCTTGGCCGCCCCACTTGGGTCCGACGCCATTGCAGCCGCCTCACTGAGGAACAGACGCTGCGTGGACTACCTTTCGTCTGGCTCCAAACCTTTGACCTATCTGGCATTGGTTACCCTACCAGGAGCAATTATTATTACTCCCGCCAGCACAGCTCTAGGGGTCATCGGAACGCACGAGCCATTCCACCACGTGAAGATTGTAGTCCGGGGAGGGTTATATAAATATATATATATATATTTCCAACAGGAATATTTTATTAGTTGAATAATATATCGGTCCTTTCTATTTTATAATTTCCATTTCATCTGTACTTATCGTCATTTTAGAGATAGCTTCACATACCTGTGATTATAAATATGAAAAAATAGCAGTCTTAAGTTATGTGAATATTTATTTATAAAATTAAAATGTTAAGGGGTTAAGAACCCATTTCAATTATATTTTGCAAAAAAAATTAGTCTCCATTCATGCGGTAAATAATTGATAGTTACGACCAATGAATGCATTGAATCATAAATGCTTTTGACTATATCTACCGTAAGTATGCAGAAGGTTAGAGCCAGGCGATTGAAATCAATTCCAAAGATGAGAAAGATCAAAATATCAAAAAAAACTATGAACGCGACGACAAAATATGTCGCCTCACTGCTTTTACGCTATGATTTGAAAGTCGAAACGAGACAAAGAAACTGCGGGAGATGCCGCAACAGTAACTTTTAACGGACACATCCGGCATCTCCCGCAGTTTATTTGGAATTTGTCAAGGTGTAAACAGATAAGTGTTTAAAAGTTGGCTCTTTAACCGAGTGGCGCATCCCGCACACGACTACGAATACCTGTGGCATTGTATGTACGGTATTTCGTCACAACATCTTGTTCCTTTAAAACCCTCAAAATTTCTGAGTTGAAGAGGAGGCCTCGATAGCAGAGCACAGGCATGTCCTGCCTGTGTTCACCGAGTGTCTCAATTTCGCCGGGGTCCGAGGCTTCGGCCGCCGGGATTCGGAGAGCGGCGCTGCCGGACTCTCTCGGAAGTCGAGGTTCCGATCGTGTTTTGTGTCGAGCGGCGGTTGACCGCCTAGTTCATCAAGAAGCGTGCGGTTTGACTCTCGACTTCTGCTGCCGGGAAGGCCGTGCTTTCGTTCTGTTTACTGGATCAAGACTGGCCTTGACTTTTGGTGTAGAGCTTAGGCTCATTTTTATTTGCTACCAACGGTCGCGTGTAGCGGGGAGGGAGTGCGCAAGAGTGTTTATTTCTTTCTTGGAGTGCTTTCGGTGCGCTCTCCATGTTTTCGCGCTGGCGTGCTCAATTTGATTTGTTTCAAAATGGTCGTACATCATGTGGACACGCTCGCCTTGCAAATTGACGATAAGGCGAATGCCCCTGCTCCGTTGGAGGTCCACCTCCTTTCACTAGAACCACTGGGCCTCACACCGGAAGAGATAATGGCGATCTAATTTGGATATAACCGCCATTTGGTATTTTTGAAGTTGGCAACTGAAGCTACTATGAAGAGGATTCTATATTTTATCCCACGAAAGCTACCGTTTCCATCCCTAAAGATCCAAGGACGACGATTACCATTGACGAGACTTTCGGTAGCCTTTGTAATGTCTGGGTTCTTCGTCTTCCCGTGGAGACCCCATTGGAAGATATAACAAGTGAGCTTCAACGTTTTGGAAAAATCCATCGCTCGTGGGAGAACAGGTGGGAGGGCGACAAAATGGCGCGCGTGCTGACAGGTACGACAGTGGTGCGGATGACGGTGGAAAGAAATATCCCGTCGTACCTCCACATTGGCGGCAACCGGGCCATCATTCAATCTACGAGGGTCAGCGCCGCACCTGCGCCCATTGCAACCAAGAAGGCCATGGTGGAGGATAGCCAAGGTGTCCGCAATTTTACCAGGGGTCCTCTTAGAGGTGGACTAATTCGATCGATCTCCTCCGGTTTCTTCCGACGGAGCCCCTTCGGCAGATGACCTCCAGTCCACTCCCGGCCCCCCACGAGGCCACCTCCTGGGTTGGGCTCGTTACCAGCTGTGCTGCCTAAAAAAAGGCCCCCCGTTGAACGCTGCCGAGTAACCCGCTCTTCGTAGAGACCACGGCTGGGTCTTCTTCTTCGGACGAGGTCGAGGGGGAGGTATGCAGTGACAACTCGAGGCCTCGATCGGCGGCCCGTCGGACGAAGCGTCCCGGGAAGCGGCGAAGCTCTTGTCGCTTGGGCTCGAGCGGCGACCGAAGCGACGTAAGCCAAGACCATGACTCTGGTACATGATGTCCGGTGCCCATAGCTGTCCTCTCATTCCACCAATTAATATTATTTCGCTTAATATTGCTGGTGTTTATAGCGCTTTAAAAAGTGCAGTCCAACGTTTTCTCCGCGATCTCAGGGATGATGTAATCCTTCTTCAAAAGGTAAGAGAGGACATACTCTGGGATACAAACATCTTTCAGGCTTTCGGCAATTTCGCCGAAAGTCATTCTGGCACCACCACCCTAGTCCGAAATGGCATTCCGTTCTCTCGTGTTCGCCGCCACGCTTCAGGCCGAAAAACGTTCGCTATCGTGAATGGTATCCATATCACGAACCTTTACGCTCCATCCGGTGAGCGCGCGAGGGCCGAGCGCGAAACATATTTCAATGAACTCCTTCTCCCCTACCAGTATTCTTTCTTGGGGAGGGCCATATTGGGCGGAGATTTCAACTCCATCTACCGCCGAGAGGGTAGTGCCTCGAAAAGGGATGGGGTGACATACTATCCAAGCCGGGCACTCTCACTGATTCGAGCGATTGACGCAGTGCGTTCTTATTGCGCCGGTCCCACCCTCTTCACGCGATCAGGGCCTAACTCTCGGACGCGGATTAACTGCCTCTTCGTCTCGGCATCCCTAAAGAATGATGTTTAGAGAGTGGACACGTGCCCCTACGCGCGGAAGGATCTGGCCAGAAGTTTTCGCCCTCAGCGTCTACCCAGTTAGTGAGGGGTGCCTGAACTTCCTCCCGGAATGGCGCCACCTCAACTACATAGCCCCTTTTTACCTTTTGTTCGCTGCTACGAATGTTACAAAGTAATATGGGGACATTGCCTTCAGGTGACACCGAAGCAATGCTCGGCAGAATAAATAAATCTCTCTCGCTGCCAATGACTCGCACTTTTTTGCATTCAACCATCTGACTCTTTATCTTATACAACACAACGGATAACCGCGGTACTCTAATAGATTCCTCTGATACAATTTTGCTCGATCGGCCAACCCCATTACTAGTGCCGGTCTGAGTTTCGCGAACTTTGCCATCGCACAAGGGGACAACAAATCTATCCTCTCTTACTGGCGAAAAAACACAATCATCACCCGACTTCTTTATCCCAAACCGGGAGTCGGTGGAAACCTCGAAGACATCGCCACTAACTTCGTCCCTAGTGGTGCAGCTTGCTTGCGACGCGGGTGGCAACCTCTCTATGACTCTTTCGGCCTTCGCCACCTCTGCTAATTTCTGTGAATCCTTATTTAGAGATCCGTGATCCTTATTCCCTTCTGTCAATTCCTCCGTCGTTACTTGAAAACAAATTCCCTCCATACTACCGTTTATTCGCGAGTTACATTTCATTATCTCTGCCGGAAAAGCACTTTGGTTTTTAGTGTCGCTTATCGTTTTTTCCTCAAGGGATGCTAAGTTATACATGGCCATTTGCAAATCATTGCCATTAATTATACCATAAATGAAAGAATCAAACGCCTTGACCTCTTCGGAAACTCCAATTTCATGGGCGCCTATGGGCTCGTCCATCTGCGATGTTACGCCATTAGATTTAAGGCCTGTCTCGTGTCCCTCATCCATTCTTATTTTCCGTTTATTGAACGATATACCTTTCCCGTAACAAACCATAAAATCAAGGCAACAATTTCAGAGTGTTAAAATCATTCGCCTTGACTGGGATTCAAACCCAGATCCCGCAATATCCGGTGGAGTGCTTTAGCCACTTAAGCTACAGAGGCGTCCTCTTAAACTCAGAAATTTCGGGGCTTTTAAGGGAACAACAGCACTCGACCGGATATTGAGGGATCTGGGTTCGAATCCCAGTCAAGGCGAATGATTTTTACACTCTGAAATTGTTGCATTGAAATGCACATTAGCGGATGACTCCGTTAAAAGTTACTGTTGCGGCATCTCCCGCAGTTTCTTTGGAATTCATAAAATCAAGGCCTAGAAGACCGTCATAGTTCGTTTCCCCCAAATCCACTACTAAGATGTCATGGGGATATAATTTATGATCAATCAAAAATTGCACGAACTCTGTCCGATGATTGGCAAGGGATGACCTGACGCGCTTCTCACCCGAGAATTGTAATCAGAATTCCTTAATATGCCAAAAGGAAATTTTTTACTATCAATGATGGTAACGGCTGCTCTCGTTTCCACTAGAAAATTGTTATCTTTCCTAAAATTATTAACTACTATTGTCCATCCTGTTTCTTGCGAACCCTTCTGTCTCAATCAAGTTTGTTGGATTACGAACCAACACAAACCTACCAATCTCTTCCTTCACCCAATTAAAATTGCACAAGAAGTCTACCTTGAATTCTTCGCTGTTTCTGAATCAATCTCGCCCCATGACTCGCGTAGCCTACGGGCGACATGGCGCAATCTGGTTGGAAATTCTGCGACGCTCTCCAGCGGTTTTTGTACGCAAGTGTTAAATATTTTTTCTAACATGATTGGAGATGCCTTTAGTGAAAATCTCCTTTTGAGATTAATGGAAAAGTCCGCGTATGAACCTAATATGTGATGACTTGCAGAGACCAAATCCGCGGCGGTTCCTCCAAGCCGAAGTTGAGCGACTCCTAAGGTCTGTGCTTCAATTCCAACTACTAAGATGACTTACAATACGAACGCTTTCCAAAAATTTGCCAACCCCAATCTCATCTTCCCCGCTAAACGTTGGAATTAAATGAATCTGGCTGCCAATAGCGGCGGTTTGCGCTGCTTCTCCGCAACCATTTTGCGGACTCGCGCTACTTCCCGGCTGTTCTAACACATTAACCAAAGGTGTGAAGTTGAGTGCACTGCCGAATTTCAATCCATTTGCGGTTTCTTGATAATCGAGAAAAGGGCTAGGGTTCCCCAGTCTATGAGGGTTAAGGCCATCCATCGCGAAATTCAAACCAATGCTAATTACATTAAAATTTCACTGCGCTTAATTAATTTATTTTTTCATACTCCGAGTGTATCCGATACCCATGGTGGGCGCTGAATGGGCTAATTGATGGTTCCTGATGAAGTGACGCTTAGTTTAATTGCGCGCAGAGAATCGCGATGAGGTTATAGCACGTGTCTTAAAATAATAATTCGTTAGGGGTAGTAGTTTTGAGGGGAGGCGACCGACAGCTAAGGTCATTTGCGCCATAGGGGAAGGACAGGAAAGGATGAAGGGTGGAGAGAAACCCGGCGTCGGCATTAGCCTACTCTTTACGAAAGGCGCCAAGGGGTCCGCGGCTTAACGTCCCGTCCGACGGACGGCGTACTCACTCAAAGTGCCCTCCACAAAGCACCTCAAGTAGGGATCAAGATACCTCTGAAAAATATTCAACACCGCCGGGATTTGAACCCGTGCCCTCTAGGTGGGAAGCCAGTACGTTAGCCCCCGCACCATCTCGATCCCCCAATTCGTTAGGTCAGCACAGATTAGCATATCCCACCTGTCCGAGAAAATACGGAACTTCCGATTTAAAGAGGTACACGGGCACATGATAATCTATGAGACACTGTCGCATACACTGAATAAATCACTAGTCCAACCGTGCAACCCCTCACCTGACACCAATATGTCGCAAGAGGGGTTTCTATAAGCGACACAAAGGGTATCGGGGAAGGTTAGAGTAACTACACCGAGTATTACCAAAGCAGCCGTATATTACCCAACATCAGTCATAATGCACCATTTACATAAGTATAAGCAAATTATGGATGGCTAGACCCTCGGTAAACCAACGCGAGTACGGACAGAATTAAAATGGCAGAAAATTACCTGGGACGGGGTAAATGCAGGGTGGACGCGGTCACGAAACACATAACCTAGGCAGAGCCCTCGTCCGTCGGAAAGGAAGGGAGTATTGCAGGGTGGACGAGGTCAAACGAACTTAACCTAGGTTGAGCCCTCGTCCGAAGTTGAGTCAGGAATATGACACACTGTCGACACAAGCGCAACATAGCCGAAGCATCGTGCCCTACCGGTCACCGCCAGATAACCAACTGACTGCTTTTTGCCCGGCGACCAGGGCTTTTATACCCAATTTAGGATTCAGGGGAGGAATACTTTTGAAACGTTGTCTTTGGTCACGTGGGACATTCGGAGGAGCCAGGGAAGGAGTACCATGTCGCATACTTGCGACAATAGATATTAATTTTTGCAAAGTTACCATCTAGAATTTCGTTCAAGTATAATGAGCTCTATTGTTTGAAATATTAATTAATCTGACTTCTAATGATTTAAACCGAATAGAAATAATTTTAAAATCAAATATTTTCTCAAACAACATTGTTTTACTATTTTTACATTATAAACGAATGTATTAAGAGCAAATAACTTTAAAGAGCATACTGTATTTCATTAATGAAATAAGACTGGATCCGAACTCCAATTTGAAACCTTTCGTTCTTCACTTCTTTGTTACTATTGCCATGGTGACGTCGTCACCAAATGTTCAAACCAAACAAACTTAATTCTCAAGTAATGTATTAGATTGTTCTGTCACATTTTAAATTTCACATATCGCTAATGCCTTTGAGCATACTGTGCTTACCTTTAGAAATACACAATACACGTTCATTAAGGCTATATAGTATTCATTCTTAGATTCAGAACGCACAAATTATTTGATTGCACTGTGAATTAATGGGTGACATTAAAGGATCAACCGTAGCCAAAAGTTGTATTGCACTGTTTGGAAGAATACATCTCCTCTTTGAGGTGAACTGTCTCATTGTCTATTTTAAGGTTATTTATGTGTATTTGAACTTCTTCCTATTTACGCCACACATGGAAAGAATGGACTGGTGATATCTTTTATGAAACATATAACTTTCAAATTCTGGAGAACGCCTAATTACATTCACGACAAGATTACCAGCTGCTGAGATAGTTGTCTTTTAATTTGTTCTGATGATAAACTCTGCTTGAATTGACTGGAGTATCAATCTAAGCGTAGAAAATATATCAAAGTAGTTGAAGATGTAACTGAGGGGTACATTGCATATGATATAACATGTGAGGGTGCAAGGCCTTCAGTAGAACCAAATCCTTGATCCTCTATGTAAGTTACAATTTCCCAAGTATATTCCACCTACAGAGAAGAAGGAAAAGCTTTGTAGGATGTGTGCAGTTTGTTGTGCCAAAAGGGATGGAACAAGCAAAAAGATTGGAAAAGAAGCGAGGTGCCATTTCCAAGCATGTCACAGCCGCTAAACACAGACATGTGATTTTATGAACGGGAGGAGATTTTCGTGTGTTTTAAAAATATGGTTAAAAGAATTCATAAATCATGCCTTCTGTTTCCACGTCATATCATTTTAATCGCCATGTTCTTTCGTCATCCTGTTTTTCAACAGGAATTAATAATTCTAAATCGTCGATGACTTCATTTGCGTGTGACTGATCCTGAGCAACTTTCATTTGCCGCTGTGTTTGTAATTAAAAATTCGAAAATTATGAAGAAATGTTGCTGTTTCTCTCGCTTTTAATACACAAAACATTCTATATAAAAATAATTTAATTAGAATGAGCCAATTGCGACATGCCATACATCTTCAATCGTTTTCTCTCTGAATATTTTGATTATGCTGATTAAATCGTAAACAATTTCTTTCACTTTTTCCACGTTTTTTCTTTGGTCGTTGTTGATGTGAAAGAAGAATGGGGGTCCTGCTACCGACCGACCAATCGATGCTTATGGACTGCGCCGTTAGGTGCATCTTATACCAATATCCAGCTATGCTGATCAATGGTCGTAGGATATAAGTGGTTTATGGGCGAAGTTAAGCTAGTGAGTATATTTTATTGCAGTTTGTGACAGTATTATATTTGGAGATTATGACAGCCCATTTATGCTTGCTTTAGCACAATTGTATCTGAAATGGGGATTATCAGGGTAATCTCATAAAGGTTCTAATAATGGGTTACCAGTATTTCCTATTTCTTGTTGAAATGACGTGGCTATGTCGCTTAGATATGTTGGAAGGTCCGGTATTTTTAGATCCGTGTGAATATCTGAGTTTCTTACAAACCAGGCGTCGTTGGCAAGGGTTCGTAGAGTATTATTTTGGAAGCATGTCATTTTCTTCAATTTGGTTGCGGTCATATAACCCCAGGCTGGGTAGCCTTCAGATAGGTCGTATCATAGATTTAAATAACAGTACCTTGGTGAGGAGACGGAGGGGAATGGTGCGTTTTCTGAGGGGATAGAATAAGAAAGCGGCTGAATTGGCCTTGTTGAGTGCATATTGAGTGTGTGCTTGCCAAGTGAGTTTACTCTCCATTTGTACACCAAGAAATTTAGCTGTTGATGCCTGGAGGATTATTTCCCTGCCATAGTGGATAGCAGTGATGTGAGGATTCTTCCATTTTCTTGCGTAGTTTACGTTTACGCATTTTGTGGTGTTAATGGTTAGTTTCCAATCGGTCATCCACTCTGCTATGCTCTTAAGGTGTTCTTGGACATTTGTTGCGGCATGATTTGGGTCAAAGGAAGTTGACGCTCTAGCTGAGTCATCCGCATGGAGGTAGCTTTTGGGTCGGAGGGGAGGTCGTTAATGTAGAGGTTGAATAGGACGAGTGACAAAATTGATCCTTGGAGAAAGCCTGAGGATATGGACCGGGTAGTTGATTTGGCATTGGTAAGGGCTAAAAAGAATGTGCGGTTTGAAAGAAAGGAGGGGATGGTCTTAATTAGATATACTGATATGTCGGTTTTAAGCAGTTTATGTATTAAACCAGTTCGCGAGAACTTGTCAAAAGCTCTTTAGAGATCAAGGAAGACTACTGAGGTGTGCTTGTGGATGTGGAAGCCGAAAGTGATCAGTTTAACCAATCTTGTTATTTGCTGAGTCATGGAATGGCAACGGCGGATGCCAGTTTGCTCAGGTCTGATCAAGTCTAGGGACGAGATTTCTTCTTGTAGCCTGTTTAAGATGCATATTTCTAGAAGTTTGCCCATGCAGCGGAGCAGGCCACTGGGTCTATTGTTCAGGATATAAGAAGGATTTTTATCTGGTGTTGGAAGGAGTATTACCTTAGCTGTTTTCAATGCCTTTGGGAAGTACGATTGGGAAAGACAGGCATTGAGGATAGAGAGTAGGTGTTTGATAAAAAATTTAGGAAGGTTTTTCAGGTGAAGGTAGGAGATTTGATCGGGTCCCGGTGATGACTTGGTTTTGGAGTGGGACATAATGGAGTAAAGTTCTTAAGGAGAAATTTCCAGGAATATGTGGAATGGGCAAAGTGACAGGCCTGAGACGCTGATCAACGCTTCTGAATCCAACAAGGATGTATTATTGTTTTTAAAAATGCATTCGAAGGAGTCGGCAGAGGTATTTGCTTTGTCACTGTCATCGTATAGTGCTCTCCCATTATGTGGTATTGGCGGGGTGGGTACCTTTTTCCTTTGCGGACAGTGGGCTAGGGTCCATACCGAATTATCCTTATGTGAGAGTGAACTTATTTTCTCATGCCAAGTTTTTTCCCAATGTTTTCTAGTTTTGGATGTTACAAGGTTTCAAAGTGCACAGAAGCCGATTTTATCTTGGCGGAGATTAGTGCGTTGCCAGAGGGCTCTGGCCTTGTATCTAAGTAAGATTAGGCGCAAAATATCCTGAGGTAGTGTGGCACCAGCGATGGAGGCCGGAGAAGTAGGGTAGCAAGAGCGATGAATGATTTTGGTTAAGGTGCTTGTTAAATCTTGAGCAGCTTTCTCTATGCTGTCTGGAGTGCTAGCAGGAGATGGGACAAGGTAAATGGCCAAGCAGTTTTCTTTAAATAGTTTCCAGTTAACTCTTCTAGTTGGTTCTGGTTGTATGAAGGAGGGTAGGAACGCAGTAAAATATGGGGCAGTGGTCCGAGGCTTAGTTATCTAGGTTAAGGATTTGGAATGCGATATCTGCGGATAATAGAACTACATCCAGGATATCGGAGGAGTTGGGGTGATGATGGAAGTGGGTAGGGAAAGGCGGTGAGTGAATTGCGATATTTTTTATAAATAGAAGCTTATGAAGGGTTCGCCTTTTTGTTGTAGTGGTTTTTCCAGCTTTTGTTTTTTGTTTTTTATATAATTTATTCACTAATAGAGTTTTAAGGAAGTTGTTGTTTATTTTGAATTAGCACCATTTACAAGTTGAAGAAGGGCTGGTATAAGGTCATTGGTTATGATAATAATAGGGGTTTTATTGTCAGTAGGAGAGAGAAGTTTCGTAATTATGCATGCCCTAGACGACCATTTTAGGCGGGGATATATGGAGAGAAGTGAAGATAGATTTTATTTTCAGTTCCCTGCAAACGTTTTTCATTAGTTCCGAAGTGAAGTTTGCATCTTTTTCTGCCAGTAAATATTTAAGCACACCGTGACGGCAAATTAAGTGCTCGAAAAAAAAATCCTGCTTCTGTTTTGGCCGATTGATCTGGAATCGTAAAGGTTTCATGATATCTTGTGAAATAATCTTGGCGAGTTAAATGACATCGGTTAACTCGGAGGGATAGGGGTAGTGGTCCAACAATATCCAAAACTAATTTCTAAATTGGGTAGGCGGCTTCAACCAGTGGCTGTAATGGAATATTATTCACGCGTAATTTGCTCTTTTGGCATTCGATGCAATGCTGAACGTACTGGAGGGTGTCCGAATAACAGCCTTTCCAGCTGAAGTGTCGCTGGACCATTTTCAGCATTTTCTCGATTCCGCGATGATTCCTGATAGGGGATTATCGTGGCAACGAGTCAAAATGAATTTCCGCATATTTTTGGGTGCACATACTACCTTGATCAAAAAGTTCCCGGAATAACCACCGTGTGGCGCTCCCATCGTTCCGATTTGAGTTCTGTTTTTTTTGTTAAATTGGTACATCTGTTGTTGATATTCCCTTTAAATCTTAGTGTCATACCTTGACATTTGCAAAAGTTACGTAGCCAAGAGTACATCTATCTCTGTGTGTGTTGGCGATTTTTTACAATTTCAGAAATGGATTTAAATTTGCAACAACGAACTTGTATTAAATTTTGCGTAAAAAACGGATTTAGTGGCGCACGGACGTTGGAAATGTTGGAAAAGTGTTTCGGCAACGATTCTCTAAAAAAAACGGTCGTTTACCAGTGGCTCGAGCGGTTCAGAAGTGGTGGTGAGTCAATCGAAGATGATGAACGCAGTGGCAGACCATCGACATCGAAAGTCGGTGAAAAAATTGATAAAGTAAAAGAAATGTTGGTCAATAACCGCAAATTAACCATCAGAGAAATAGCGGAGGACTTGAACATTGCCTATGGATCCGCCCAAGACATTGTGGTTAATGATTTGGGTTTCCGTCGTGTAGCAGCAAAGTTGGTGCCAAAAGACCTCAATTTCATGCAAAAAAGAGACCGTGTTGACGTCGCAAAAGACATGATTTGCGAGGCTGAATCCGATCCCACATTCATCAAAAGGATCATTACTGGAGACGAGACGTGGGTTTATGAGTACGACACGCAATCCAGACATCAGGCAAGTGAATGGCGTTCACCAAATGAGCCGAGACCAAAAAAACCACGTCGTTTTCAGTCAAAAAAGAAGGCAATGCTGACGGTTTTCATGGATTACAACGGTGTAGTGCATCATGAATTTTTGCCAGAAGGCCAGACAGTAAACAAAGAGTATTATTTGGGCGTTATGAGACGTTTGCGTGAAGCAATTCACCGAAAGAGACCAGAAATGTGGGCAGAAAACTCGTGGATTTTGCACCATGATAACGCACCGTCGCACAGTGCTATCATTATTCGTAATTTTTTGACGAAAAATGCAACAAATACCATCCAACAGCCACCGAATTCACCTGATTTGACTCCCTGTGACTTCTTTCTGTTCAATCGAGTTAAAAAACCATTACGGGGAACGCGTTTTAGCAGCCGAGAGGAAGTAATGGAAAAATCGCAGGAAGCACTGATGGACATACCGAAAACCGAATATAAAAAATGTTTCGAGGATTGGATCAAGCGCTGGCATAAGTGTGTTGCAGTCGATGGGGATTACTTTGAAGGGGACAATATAGATTTAGATGAATAAACTTGTATTTTTAATTTTCTGAATAAATTCCGGGAAATTTTTGATCAAGGTAGTATTATAAAATTTGGTTCAATCTTCGAAGGGTCAACTTTCTATAGCACATTTTCCTCATCGTAAAAGTAGCCGGACTAATGGGAACTCCTTGAACCCGTCCCATCGCTATTCTCCACGAGTCATTCAGTTTATGAAACAGTGTTGCACCGTGTCGGCCTCTTCGCAGGGTACTAATGGGGGATTCTCGCACGAAATGAAATCTTCTTCCTCACCTTTACTGCAAACAGATTCTAAAGACATCATGTGGTCAGGTTCAAATTTAATGGTCTTGTTCTCAAAATAAATCAAGCTACGATACTTTTTCATAAAATCCAAGCCAAATATGCCTTCATTGAGTGTGTCCCCTAGATTTATTACTAAAGCATCATGAGGGTAAACACGATTGTCTATACAGAGAGGTACGCGACTCTTACCGTTTGTCATCAATACATGACCTGAGGCGCTTCTCACTCACGCGCGGTCGTACGGGGCAATACCTAATGTATCTAAAAGGAACACTCTTTCGTGAAGTATCGTGACCGCCGCGCCTGTGTCTACAAGGAAGTGACGTAATTTTCCTATAATCTGCACGCTAATCGTCATTCCTTTCACTGGAGTGATGGATAGGATGAGGTCTTCCCCAACCCGCTGGTCGGGGTCATCCCGTTTCCCGAGGCCATTCGGTTTGAGCGCTCTGGACAATTAATTGGAAGGTGGCCAACTTCCTTACATATTCCGATGCATAGCGGGGGACAGTCTCGGGAAATATGTCTCCTTGCTCCGCAGTTAAAACAAGCTCGAGTTTTAGAGCGACAATCGCGAGCTATGTGGCCCGCGCACCCACAGGAAAAGCATTTTGCAGCGTATCCGGTAGAGCTCAAGAGCACCACAAAAGACGAGATTCCTACATAATGAGCGCGCTTTATGTCCAAACCCAGGGGGGACAGGGAATTAACGTTTCCTTCTATATCGGACAGGGATACGGTGGGTACGTCATGAGTATTATATTTTGCGATCGACTGTAAGAGGTGCTCAAGGTTGGCGTCGTTACTTGCCAGGTTCAGGTATCGGTCATCAATAACACTTTCAATTATCATTGGCAGTGGAAATATTTGTTTGCAAGGAAGTTCTTACACTGTGGAATTCAGTTAAGGCGGGTATGTAATTTACTTTATCGCTGGCCGAACACCCAGATGCAAGAGTAAGGGTGCCTTGCTTACTGATGGATAACTTGGAGTATTTTTGAGGGCAGTCGATAGTTAATTCGGTGACGCTACTGAGGCTAAAGCGCCACGTTCCAGGCGTTTCGCCCTCGATAAACATTGAATATGGAGACTGAGCTAATCCTATCTGGCAGTTCTGCTTTATGAGTTTTGTTTTCCGGAGAAAAATGGCAATGTTACAGGAGCGGGAGTTAGGAGTTAGTATTGGGTAAGCCTGAGGACACACGATCATGCTTTCAGTTCTACATTGCTGTGAGTAGTCGTAGGGTAAGAGTACAAAGTTGCTCTGTTCCGTTGAGACGGCCAGATAAGGCGAGTCAGGCTGTATGAGGACAGATTTATTCCCACCATCGGTGGTCGGGAAAGGTAGCGCTCGCAACACCTTGAAACTCATTCCCTTTTGCGTCAACGGCAGTATTATGAGTAATTTGATGTCGCCCATCCGCCGGATCACTCTCACGCTAGCAATGTCGTACATGATCGCGATTTTGTGGTCCAGATCGCGGGGGAGCGACCAATCGGGCAGCAGCGCTCCGGAAATACTTTTCAGGATACCCTGGAACTGGCTGGGAGGGAGTAGGGAAGGTATGGACTTCCCAGCCTCGGCGAGTCGCACTTTAGCCTTGAAAAGGTCTATCTCATGTTGCAGTTCAGCGATGTGGCGAGTGAGGGCAATAAAAGCGGTATGGCTGTAGCTGAAGACTTTAAAAGCGTATTTTGTTGAAGCTATAGTCTCAGTATATGCTTTGATACTCTTTTCTATATATTTTTTTGCATGAGTTCTAGGGCTTTCCCTGTCGAAGAAATCATGTCTTTTAAGTGTATTGGATGCGTTTGACAGAAATGTATATCGCGCATTTAGGGCATGCTCGGTGCGAATGGATAACCCTTCTATTTTCTTATCTAATGTTTGTATCTGATGGTCGGTCGCCGTGCCTGTAAAGTAATGCAGTCCGTAACCGACCACGTCAAACAATCCTCTGCCCTTACGAGTTGCTTCGGTGGCTCCAATTAACATTTCTAATTGCCTTTCCAAATTGTTTAAGTTGAACCGTACACTTTGTTAGATATAGCAAATCATATTAGAAAAGAGATGTTAGCAAAGTGAAAAAACATGCTCGCGTTTGGTTGTGCTGTTAATTTTAAATTAATCTCATGGAATTGGGTGTTCTGTCATTTAACTATGTCCACTGCAGCTGTTAGCTGAGGTATGTGAAGGTCTATGTTCACTATCCATTCACTCACTATGAAGTACAATTGTCCTTTCGGGACGAAAAGTAGACCAGAGGTGTTTGCTCCACTCAACAGTCCTATTGTCACTAGACACACATTCTGTACGGTAAGGAGGTCCAAGGTTTCTATAAGGAGGAAATTAAAGGTTAGATTAGAATATATAGTTAATGCGGTCGCAGAGCTCACATGGCGATCTCGCGATCTCCTTTATTTTGTTGGATTAATTGTCTTTTCCGTCTTTTATTGAGAATATGTCGCCTACGCTTATGCTCTTTCCGCGACGGGGGGTATTCCCTCCTTTTTTCAATTTCGGCTGGGGGACGAGGCGCTGAATCTTCCAATGTTAAATTTGAAACTGCAGTTTTGAACACAATGGGGAGGGGGGGCAAGTTGGAGTTTGTGAAGTATTCACCGGCTTCCACGACAGCGGTTGGTGGACTGCTTTGTCCGTCGAAGGGTGAGGAGGCAGGAGAGGAATCCCCTCCTCTCTCTTCGTTGGGCGGGATCTCCGGTGTTGAGAGACTGCGACCTGGCGTGGGTGGCGGTCCATCCGCCTGGGCTGGAGGCGAAAACGGTGGGGTTTCATCCACCAGGAGTAGTTTCTTCCCTGGGTTGGTGACGCTGGAGCTAGACCCTCTCCATCTCCTGCGGAATACATTGGCTGGCTGCGTTGCCCTTCCCCATGCTGTAGATACCGGAAGGCACTCCAATACTCATCACCGCCACCCAGGTGTTGTCGCACGGGAGAAGGGAAGCGACCCGGTGTGGGCGGTGGTCAATCGGCCTGGGTTGGAGGCGAAAGAGGTGGGCTTTCATCCCACCAGGAGTGGCCATCGGCCGCCGGAAGGCGGTCGTAGATTGGAGGTGTCTCGCCAAACAATTCTTTGATCTTCCTTGCTACCTTCTTTCTCCGTAGCAATTGTCTTACTGCTATTACTCGGGCCATACCTAATAGGCAGATACAAGGGAGGGAAGTAGGGTGAATTAAGAGCGTATCCTCCCGGGCAGGGGCCGCAAGTGATAAAATATCTCTGACGATGGAGGATGATTTTGGAGATTTTCCCCTTGAAGAGGCTCGGTTGGTGAACCATTGGTGATTTTATCTGGCTGCGGAATGTGGACTTGATTATGGTTGGTCTGGGCGCCTTGCTCAGTCTCGAACTCGTCAATCACGCGTCCTGCTTGTGCGTAATTAGGTGGCGGTTTGGGCTATGGTGGTTGTGGAAGCAAATTCCTGTGGTGCGCTGTCAGAATCCTCCCGTCCCGGATATTCTCAATGTCACAGGTCGCCTTACTTCTAATTTTGACTACCTTATAGGGGCCAACCCACTTCGAAGTAAACTTTTTTGACTGCCTGGGCGTAAGTACCAAGTTGCGCAGCAACACAAGTTGAATGTTAAGAATAGGCGGCAAACGTAAGTTCCTATTGTATTTATAATGCTCATTTTTTATGTTACGCTGGTTCATTCTGCTGCCTAATCTCGTCGAGAGAACATCGTTCCGTGCTTGAGCTCTTCAGCCAGTCCACGAGGCCGCTGCCATCGACGCTGCAAAACCTTCTGGTTTTGGCCAGTCAAGCCTTCCATCGAGTCTGCACGCATGCGTCAACTCAGCCATAGCCATAGTTACACTTACACACACTTACACATAGGCGACTTGAGTCCTTCTCAGCCGTAGCTCCGGTGGGGGGAGGCTAACTTGTCCCTCCTTCTCACCCTCCGGAGGCGCTCGTGCTGTGTCCCCTTTAGGTCATCCCGTCCGGTTACCTCTGGAAGGGAGTTTACTCCCATTGCACTCCATTGGGACCCGGGCGGGTCCACTTCTTAGTGCTAGGGCGGGAAGGCGACTTGGCACGGACCTGCTGTGCCCGCTTTGCGGATCGGCAGGGGTGTCTTTGGCGTCCCCCTACTTTCCCCTCCCCCCCATTAGGTCGGCTCAAGTCGCCTCACACACCACTACCAACACAAACCCAATCTTACTCTCCCCCAACCTTGATACATAGTGCTACATAGTGCTTACTCATATTATTTTTCCTTTATCTAAACCCCCACCCACCCCCTTCAAATTGGTCTCTTTGGGTGGAAAGTTTTGTTAGTCCCCCCTACCTCCCATTTTGAACTCAAATCTTTTGTCCGTTTTGCTCTAAGTCCAACGGTTAAGGAGATAGAGGCCATATTTCGTTTAAGACGTTGTCGGTGGCGCCATCTGTTGAGCCAAGCCACGTACTACGCAGTTAAACCAGTTTTTCCATTTTCCTAAGACGTTTCTGAAACGCAACCTACCCCCTCCATTAGGGTCCCAATCGGTAGCGGGGGCGTTTGATCCACCCTCCCCCCTAATTCGGACTCAAATCTTTTCTCAGATTTGAGCTATCTCTTACCGTTCTCGAGTTACGGCCCTTTCCTTAAAAGACGTTGCGGGTGGCGACACGAGTGTCGGCCACCCGAACTACTCTCAAAGCCCCCCCGTTGAAATCTCCAGAGCGATCAACAGGTAGGTGCGCCCGTTGAAATCTCCGGTCTATATAGCGTATTATATGCTACAAAATCGCCCTTTAAACAACTTTTAAATTTTACCTTGGGCCCTCCCGGGCCGGGATCCACCAAAATGGATCCCAAAGCTACTACTCCGACTCCCGCTGACCAAAATACTCAGCTAAAGCTACGCCCTGACACTCCTTCGTCGTCTAACCAAAACTCTGCGCTCCAAACCATTCTTAATCTGTTTCCTGCCACCTCATCAACCGCTCAGACGGTATCCATCCCCATCCCCTCCAAAGCTTTGGCAGACCCCCGTTTACAATCCATCCTTTCCACTTATGGAGTGAAATTCCCAGCCTCCATGCCTGCCGCCTCAACCACTCAAAGCTCTTCAAAGCGCACTGCCCCCGCCGATTCAGAATACACCACTGTGGTGTCCAAGCGGAAGGCAAAACCCTCCTTAAATGACGAAGTACGCCTCACCCCAACCGCTAACCGTTTCACTCCCCTGTCCACGCCCGAAAGCGAGACGGAAGCTGACCAAACCCCAGCCGTGATGGAGGATGAACCCTCCGAACCTCAGTCGCGGCTGAAACTTCCCCCTATATACCTTAAAGATATCCGAAACTGGCAAGAGAAATACAACTCCCTTCGTTCGGCATGTGTCCTCCCTCCAGTGGCCACCCTAGTCCGTAATGAAATACGATTAAACTGCTAAACTGTTTCTGATTTCCGTGCAGCCACCTCCCTCCTTAGATCAAAAGGTTGGGAGCATTACACTTATTGTTTCAAGTTCGCCTACAAGATCCTTCGAGGTACGAAGATTTTATGCAAACGACCTCTCTTCTACATCTGCGTACGAGCGTCGAACCCTACCGGCAACCTGTAGGCCCCCCCAGTGCATGTCATGCCAGCGCTACGGCCAAACGCATAAAACATGTGGCCTAAATCCCCGCTGCGTAAAGTGTGCTGGCAACCATCACTATCGCGAATGCACAAAATCAAGAAACGAGCCTGCAAAATGTATAAACTGCGGTGGAGCACATACTGCAAATTACAGGGGCTGTATCGTCCATAGAGAACTCATGCTAAAAATACGCGCCAAAAGAGAGGGCTTAGTCTCTGGCAACAGGGTGACTGCACCCACAGCTCCAACCATCTCCGAGGCTGCTTTCCCCCCCATAGAAAACGCTTGGCAATCCCGTTCCAACCCCCTTACTGGTATCTCCCGTGCTCAGGCCGTCGCCAACCCTCCCCCTGCCTCCAATCCCCTCCCCACCCAACCAAACGCTAACCTTGACTCTAACCTTTCTCAAGAATCCTCATCCCAATCTACCCTGAAGTCCTCCCTACTCTCTATCGTTGCTAAAATCCTTACGGTAGATGACAATGCCTCCCTAATGTCAATCCTAAAAACGGACCTAATCCCGTGCCTCCTTAAACTCCTGAATGGCCTGTAAACCCGTCTACTCTCCTCACCACCTAAGCTTCCTCCAGTGGAACTGTAACAGCATCAGGTCAAAATCACTCGAGCTACAGCACCTCACGGCCGTCTACTCCTCGGATATTATACTTCTTCAAGAAACAAAGCTGACTGTCAACCAAACCTTCTATATCCCCAACTACAGAGTCTTCCGCAGAGACAGGCCTGATTCCAAGGCTGGAGGCGGAGTAGCAATCCTCATCAAGAAAACCATTCCTTGCTGCCAACTATCACCACCTGCTACTAACAAGCTTGAACTTGTCGGTATTACAATAAAGACCAGGGAAGGGAATTTAAACATATGGTCAGTTTACTTCCCGCCCAGCACCAGCAAATATCCCCAGGAGGACCTGGATGCAATCAAATGTATCCTCATCCCAAGGGCTCTGCTAGGTGGCGACTTCAATGCCAAGCATATGGCCTGGGGTTGCAAATGCAACTCTACTCGCGGCAACTCTTTGCGCCGTCTCCAAATCTCGGAAAATTTTGCCATACTGGCTCCTCCATCCCCAACGCATTTCACCCCTAACCCCGTAGACTCTGACATCCCTGACCTCGTCCTTACCTCCCTTCCTCCCAATTTTCACCTTAAAAATGTAAACAATGCTGCCTCCGATCACTGTCCACTAACCTACACTGTTTCCCTGAATCCGACGATCCCCAACTCACAAACCATAAAAGTCAACTGGAAACGGTTTCATTCGACCTGCTGCGTTACGCCTCTGGAACGCCCGATCCTCAACATAAAAGAAGACATTGACTCAGCCATCAAACAGTTTACCTTGACCCTCACGTCGATAGCAAATTCTTCCCACTTCCGCCAAGATCCGGCAATTCTAGCTGGTCAAACTCTGCCGGCTGAGATTTTGAACCTCATTCGGAAGAGAAACAGCGCAAGACAGCTATGGCTGCGTACCCACCGGCCCATTGATGGCCGCAGATACAGGGCTCTTCGCAACCTTGTCACCTCCTCCCTCAGAAAGGAAAAACAATCCCTCTGGGACAAAAAGATCAGTTCCCTGTCTTATGAGGATAACTCAGTATGGCCACTCGCCCGATCACTCCGAAAAAGATCTACATCCCCAGCTCCTCTCCTTCATAACGGGTCATTATCATACTCCGACCAGGAAAAGTGTGAAATCTTCGCCGACATCTTGGAATCGGTCTTTTGCAACCCAAATCCATCCCATCTTGACTCCCCCGCTAACCAAACTTTCGACTCTATCGCATTTACTCCCCCTCCTGCTATCCCAGCGGCTACAATGACCGACTTAAAGGCCATCATTAATAACTGCAAAGCCAAATCCGCTCCCGGCCCTGACCGCATCTCATACAACCACCCCAAAAACCTCCTCATACACTTCCTTAAACACCTTCTGTCCATCCTGAACTCATGCCTCTCACTCTGCTATTTGCCTGCCGCCTGGAAGTGTGCAAAAGTCATACTCATACCCAAACCCGGAAAAGATCCTAAGGACCCTGGTAATCACAGACCCATCAGCCTTCTCCCCTGCATGGGTAAGGTCCTGGAGCGTGTCATTCACTACCGCCTTGATGAGGAACTCACTGCACTAAATATCCTACGGCCGGAACAAACGGGCTTCAGAAGAAAAACAGCAACCACCCACCAAAACCTCCGACTTGTCGAGCATATTACTTTTGGATTCAACATTATAAAACACACCCAGGTCGCCTTTCTAGACATCAAACGGGCCTTTGACCGTGTCTGGAAAGAAGGACTCGTCTACAAACTCTCCGAGACTGATATCTCTTTCTCTCTTGTTAAAATTATAGCATCATTCCTCTCAAACAGAACTTTCTTTGTCTCCATAAACTCTCACAACTAAAACCCGAGAAAAATCCTTGCTGGCGTCCCTCAGGGTGCTGTTTTATCCCCAACCCTTTTCAAACTTTATATAAATGATCTCCCCTCCCATCCTAAAACCCAAGTGTACCTGTACGCCGACGACACCACCATTGCATCTCAGTCTTTCTGTCCCGACACTGCAGCAGACAACGTCCAGGAACACCTGGACTTAGTTGAAGAATGGATGGACTCTTGGACACTCCGTGTCCATCCAGACAAATGCGAACATGTCAACTTTGCAAGAAAGTGGAAGAAACCCTGCTCTACGGCCCTTTTTTATGGTAACTCCCGCATCCCCCTTAAAAACTCAGAAAAATTCCTGGGAGTCATACTGGACAGGAAACTTACCTGGCAGGAGCATACTAAGTACGTGCTCAACAAGGCAAACGCGGCGCGTGCTTCCCTGTTCCCCCTTCTAAATCACAGAAGTCCCCTTAAACTAAGTACCAAATTGATCCTCTACAAATCCATGATTCGCCCCATCCTGACATATGGCTACCCAGCCTGGGGAGCCATATCCGACACAAACATAAAGAAAATTTGCACTTTTCAAAATAAAGCTATCCGTCATATAGCTGAAGCCCCCTGGTTCTTTCGCAATGATTCCCTCCACAAAGATCTGCAGCTACCACCCATCAGTACCTACCTCCAATCCATTGCTTCGTCCTTTTCCAAATCACTGCCCATCACCCAAAACCCCTTATTAGAATAACTATGGTCCTACGATAACAATCCACACTTCAAGCATAAACGTCCTAAACTTACCGCAATGCCCAACATAAATTAAGCATCCTTTCTCCGTAACCACGCCCTAAAATACCCATATCATACCACCGTTTATCAGCATCAGCTGGAAATCGGGACAAGATGCGCAAGGCGCAGTACTATATCGGTTCGGTTACGCTGGTTATTCTCGGCCGCTTGTGCGCGAGCGATTTGGAGCCGGCGTTGCAAAATGTGATCGTACGGGGGTACCTCCGTGTAACACGGTAGGAGGGGTCGTAAGACATCATCCCAAGGCATATCCAATTCCCTCCCATATAAAAGGTAAGGAGGAGTTTGCTCTGTGATTCGATGTTTGCTATTTCTGTACACAAATAATGCAAAATTTAGTTGACCGTTCCAATCCGAGTGGTCTTGGTTGACATAGTGAGAAATAACGGCGGCAAAAGATTGGTGCGCCCTCTCCAGCCTACCATTGGAAGCGGGATTGTAAGGGGAGGTAAAAATTGTCTTTACTTTCAATAGATCACAAATTCCCCTCATAAGCTGTGATGTGAAATTGGCACCTCTGTCAGTGAGAAGGGTGGCTGGCACCCCATGACGGCAAATGATCTGCTCTACGAAGGCTCGAGCTACAGTTTCTGCGGATTGATCAATGATAGGTATGGCCTCCGGTTATGTCGTAAGATAATCTTGACATGATAGTATGGAGCGATTGCCTCTATTGGATACTTTTAATGGACCAATTATATCCAAAGCAATTTTCTCGAACGGATATGACGCTTCGGTGACAGGTTGAATAGGTATTCTTTCCTTTCTTCCCTTTCGTTTCTTGCAGCTTACGCAATTACTAACGTAATCTCGAGTGTCGGCGTACAGCCTTGGCCAATTAAAATGTATTTGCACAATATTTAATGTTTTGTCTATTCCTAGATGTCCTGCTAGGGGGCTGTCATGGCATCTTTGTAATATGTAATCTCTCATGCTTACGGGTGCACAGATGGTGTATAGTGGATCGGGAGTCTTAACGTGGATTTTATAGAGTACTCCATGCTCGTCTAAGAGATAGTTGGGGTTTCGTTCTTCCGCTAGCGTACGCAGTGGTCGAAGTTCCGGACAAATTGACTGTTCTTGCGCAATCTTGGTTTTATCCCAAACTGGCTCGTATTCCGTGTCTTGATGGAGGGCATTTACTATTGGGTTCACTGCGCGGGAGAGAGCGTCTACGTGCGGAATATCTTTTCCTGCTTTGTACTGTATTGTAAACGAGTATTCGGTGAGCTCCATTATCCACCTAGCCAGTCTGGGTTTCGGCTCGGGAAGGGCAAGTAGCCATCGGAGCGGGCTATGATCAGTGATTAAAGTGAACGGACGGCCTAAAAGATATACTCTGAACTTTCTAATCATATGTACGACCGCCAAACACTCAAGTTCAGTGGCGGAGTATGCTTTTTGCTGCTGTGTCAACTGCTTGCTGGCGCATGCTATCATATGCCCGCCATCTTCAAAATTCTGCAACAGCACTCCTCCAATCGCCACGGAAGAAGCGTCAGTGGTCAAAATGAATTCTTTCGAAAAGTCAGGGAATCGCAATACCGGTTGACTCGTGAGACAAGCCCTTAATTTTTCAAAAGATTCTTGTTGCTCTCTTTCCCAAATAAACTCCGTATCCTTCCTTGTTAGCGAGGTAAGAGGACTCCAAAATTGAGCAAAATGCAAAATAAATTTCCTGTAATATCCCACTAACCCAAGGAACGATTGCAGTTGCTTAACGTTACGTGGTGCTGAAAACTGCTTATTGCATGTATTTTTTCTTCATCGGGTTCCAACCCATTAGCGGAAACGACGTGACCGAGGAATTTCACTCGTGTTTGTAAGAATTCACATTTTTGTGGTTTCAGTTTCAAATTCGCTTTCCTCAGTCTTGAAAAAATTTCTCTCAAGCCTAGTATGTGTTTTTCCATGCTCTCATCATGCCATAATATGTCGTCGAGATGGAACAAAACTCCTCGATTGATCATTCCATCTAGTACGGTTGTCATAAGACGCATGAATGTGGAAGGCGCGTTCGAAAGGCCGAATGCCATCCTGTTGCACTCGTAGTGCCCGTCTGGAGTGCTAAAAGCGGTTTGTGCCCTGTTTTTTTCGTCTACTTCAACTTGCCAGTAACCTTGAGATAAATCTAGGCAACTGAAATATTTTGTCCCTCCTAACTGATCGAATATTTCGTCCATATTTGGCAGTGGAAATACTTCCTTTCTAGTGACGGCGTTCAGAGCGCGATAGTCAAAGCAAGGCCTATACTTGACAGGTTCGCCTGGAACATGCTTTTTCTTTACTAGAATCAGAGGAGCAGACCATGGACTGGTAGATGGAGATATTACTCCCTGCTCAAGCATATCCCCGATGGCCTCCTTTAGAGCTTCACTTTGAGAATGAGGGACGCGATATGGAGCCTTTTTAATGGGTTTGGAATCTCCCACATCTATGGTATGCTGTACCAGGTTGGTGCATCCCAATTTAATATCCCCGTGGATAAAAATATCTGCATACTCTAGTAAAAGTTGCTTTAAAGAGTCAGTCGCTTCATTTGGAGTATCAGAAAACGAGAATAGTGACAGTAACTCAGCGGTGGAGTGGTGCTCGGGCCACATTTCTGGGGTTTCTGTTTCAATCGAATTTACAGCTAGTAATTCATGACTTTCTGAAAAAATGTTGAAACTGTATAAGGACCCTTTTCTTAACATCTTTGGTTCGGGCCGTGTGTTACACAACAACAAAGGTATTACACCATCGGGGGAGACGGTTGCTAGAACTGGAAGTATTAATACATCTCAGTCCCTTCCCTGAATAATGATATCCTCGCCATAATAATCCTGAATCTTGGTACTCGTCAACATAACCGAGCGTGGAGGAATTTTAATTGTATCAACAAATGTAGCTTCATGCGACGCTTTCTCTTGCGTACAGGTTACTCGTCCTTCTGTCCCGCAATTACTTTCTGCATGGACTACGGATGGATTGCTATCAACAACTTACGTTTTACATTCGCCTTTCTGCCCAACAGTTAGATTTGCTCAAATAAAAATTTCTCGCGTACAGGTTACTCGTCCTTCTGTCCCGCTAGAGTGAGTGGCCTCAACCAAGACATCTTCAGTATCCCCAAAAATGTCCCCAAGCAAACCGGTGCTTGTGACTTCGATTCCTGACGGCACTAATATATCATCACTCAACTCTTCCCAATTCAATTTTTAGGTTTCCAAAAGGGAAACTTGTACTCTGCATAATACTCACAGCGGCACCGGTATCCACTTATAAGGAATACACTCTACCTAGTACTGTAACCGAGACCGTCAAGCCGACTTCTGGTGCTACGACGAGCACTAATTCGTCCCCGACCTTCCGGCCGGGGTGGCCGCGTTTCCCTGATCTCGGTTTTGGGTGGGGGTGGGACAATCTATCGGGCGATGGCCCGCTTGCTTGGACACGCCGCAAATCATCAGAGGGAAATCTTTACTGACATGGCTCCCTTCCCCACAGTTATAACATGCGCGGGGTTTTGTACGGCAATAGCGCGCGATGTGTCCCACCTTTTTACAGTAATTACAAGTCCGAGGCGCATTAGTTACGTTCCCTCCACCCACCGGCAGTCTAGACTGTGGAGGCTTCGTGTGTACATTTGTCTGGATTGCGTACACTTGATCCGAAAGACTAGGGCTCACAGTGGGGTTTAAGATAGGCTGGAGATGGGGTTGAACATGACTCGTTAAGAAATATCGTGTCGGGTCACTGTACGGAAAGGTTGTCGGTGTCTTCACGTTAGGACTACGCACGGGCATACCAAAGTCATGGTTCTGCAAGAAGTTTACTTCCCTAACGCCTGAGTAATTACGAGCATTGAGTTCCTCTAGGTTATCATATTCCTCAGCCTCTTGCATGGTTCTTGGATTGCGCACTAGCACGAATCGCCCAATTTTTCCCTAAGTCCGACCAAGAACTGTGAGAGGAGGCGGTTCTCGAGCATAATTCCTGTCGCTTGTGAGTCTGGGTCTAGAAAAGCATCTCTTAGTTTTCGTCCCAATTCCCTGAGACGGGAAGAATACTCGTTCACGCTTTCCAAGGGGCGTTGCAAACAGCTTGTGAACATTCTTTCAACAGAGACCAGTGAAATTTTTGGAATGAAACGCTTTTTCATTAGTTAAGAAAAAAGTTCATAAGACTCAATAACGTGAGGATTTGACTTAATGAATTCGGCAGCGGTACCGCTCAGACGCAGCCGTGCTACGCTTAAGGTCTGATTCTCACTCCACCCGCTAAGATGACTCACTAACTTAAGATTATTCCTCGATGCTTACGTCCCCATCACCGTTAAAACTCGGAATTAAATAAATGTGATGTCCTGAAAATGTTTGTTGCATAGTTGGATGGGAAACAGGGTCGCTTTCTATCATATTAACAGCGGTAGGAAAATCGATTAAGTTCGTATTGTTTGGTGATAAATCAAGCTCCCGAGGCAGAGATTCGCCAAAGCGCCCATACGTGCCCTTTCCACCGAAATCCATTATGATTTAAAGACAATACGGCTAGGACAAAATTCATTCGCCATATGTTAGTAATACTATATAACTGATTCTCGTTAATAAAAAAATGGGGTTAGTTTCCTTTTAGCATTACGCGTAACTACTTCTTAAATTGAAATTCAATCATACGAATGAAGTATGATGGACCGAAGGCAAGTTGCATTTAAATAAGACCCTCCAAGACTCCGCAACCCCACACCTGACACCAATATGTCGCGTGGACATAGTAGGGTTGGGTTCGTGGAATCAAAGAAGGGCTTTCCTTGCTATACATTTATTGGACTTACTACACAAGGAGTCCGGCCCGGAAGGAAAGAGGAAGCGTAGAGACAACAGCGGAGAAAGCAAGGTTGACTTCTAAGGGGCTCACAGTTTGATCCAAAGCCGGGGTGATGTCGCGGGGACATGATGCTAGTTCTGATGTTTCGGAAAAGCCAAGTAGATGGCAGTCTCAAAACAAAATGTCGCGGGGATCTGATGCTCGGACATCTAGAAGGACTCATGCGAGCTAGTGTCCTTTTCGCCGAATCCGTGATAGCAAATTTGGTGAACAGTGGCTGGACACAGTCACCCACTACCGAGGTTAACCTGCTTTTTCCCCTTCCGCTAATGATACGGAGTTCGGCGTCCGGTCTTTGTACCCGGGAATTCATATATAAACCCCGAGCGCCCCAACTTCATTGCCAGAATCAAGGAGACATCAGACGAGAGCCTACTACTTTCTTGGGATGTCATCTAGCAACTCTGCTTTTCCGGTGGTCCAGGTGAGGAGGAAGACACACCGTCGTGCCAACTCCTTCAGAGACTTCATGTCCACGAAGGGAATTGCACAGCGTGGGAATAATCGTCCGCAAGGCAAAGAATCTCCAGCTGTTTTGCCGGGGGTATCTAAGTCTTCGGCAAATTCATCATCAGGTGTTGAAGCCTTGGCTCTCAGCCCGTCGCAGTGCTTGGAGGAGACGAAGGCCCGAAGCGGGACAGCGGAGGCAACAGCAGACCTCGGCCCTTTACAGGGCCAGGTGGTGAAGGACACCGCAGGCGGCGTCAAGCGAAAGAAGGCATCTGGAAGGAACCAGAAGCCAGAAGATTCCGCGGTTACGCGGATGCCGAATCTTCAAGGAGACGATAGGGCGGAGCGTGCGCTGAGCGCAGAGGAGGGGGAAGGCGACGACGGATTTACCTTGGTTTCTTCCAAGAGGAAGTAAAGGAAACCGCTTCTGACGAACGACGCAGCCGTCCCGGAAGCAACACCTCTACCGGCATCGGCACCTAAGACGCTGCGACCACCGCCTATCGTCGTCTATGGGGTCACCGACGTCCAGGGACTGATTGACCAGCTGTCGGGCGACATAGGTGTTGCTTTCGGCTTGGAAGTTCGAAGAGCTTTAATCCGGATCATCACCTCCAACAGAGAGGGGCATGAAAAGGCACTCTCCTTGCTGCAGAGCAAGAAAATCCAACACCACTCGCAGCCCATTGAAAGGGTGCCAGGGATGAAGCTGTTCATCAAGGGTATATCTCGATGGATAGCAGTCGAAAAGGTATCCGAGGGACTCAGATCCCTCGGATACGAAATTCGTAGCGTACGTCGCCTTACGGTCACGGAGGACGGAAAACCGGTCCCCATAGATCGCCACGTAGCGAACGTGGTAAAGACTCCATCGGCCATCGCCCCCGGGGACATCCGCCAGCTCTGCCACCGCTACGTCACTGTGGAGCGTTACCGTGGAGACAGAGGTCCACTCCAGTGCAGCAACTGCATGCGGTTTGGACACATCGGCATAGCTTGCTGGTGTGCGAAACGCTGCATGCGCTGTGCTGGAGCACACGCAGTCAAGGAATGGTCCCGAGGAAGGGGAGATGATGCCATCTGTGCGAACTGCGGAGGACCTCATACGGCCGTCTCTCGCCGGTATCTCGCCTTTCAGGAGGCTGAGCGGCAACAACACGCCAACGCAGGCAAGCCAGCACCAGGGAAGCAGGCGCCCAAGAAACCGGCAGCGGAACCGGGACAAAAACCATTCCGACAAGTCGATCACGCTACAACCTACGGAGCAATCCTGAAGGGCCCTTCTCAGGACAAGGTTCAGGCTCTCTCCGGAGAAGAGGGGAACATGGAGGTGGATATCACAGATCCACCCAGGGATTCTGAGGCGGTCCGAGAACCACCACCAGCGCCAGCCGTAGGAGAGGCCAACAAGGGGAACTTGTCACCCCCCGACAGCCTCCCTCCGAAGGAAGCGACCCTTCCTTTTTCTTCCGAAGGGAAGAAGAAGAAAAAGAAGCAGAAGAAGAAATCCCCGAACACCACCGGGGAAGAAGGAATAGCCATTACGAAGCCAACCCAGAGGGCGCTTGGGAACACCCTCCGAACGGCAAGTGAAGAATGCGAAAAACCAAGCCAGAAACAGGAAAAACGGAGAGAGGGGACATCAACTGATAAGTCTCCAGTATCCGCAGAGTCCTCGCTGACACCAGACAGAGAGGACCAGGAATTATGGCAGACCATTGCCGTTATTGCATGCACCTTGAAGAGGCTCGTCACCTCGACGCAGGGCAAACTTCTCCTCTCACTCCTGGAAGAGCTGGTGCGCAGCAGGATCGGAAATTCAACCAACCATGGCTGAACGACCCGTCCTGCTTGCGCAATGGAACGCCAACGGAATTCTTTGCCGACGCGAGGAATTACGGGTGTTCCTCCAGGAGAAGGGAGCCATAGTCGCCGCTGTCAATGAGACGCACCTTCGGCCAACGGACGCCTGGAGGTTTCCTGGCTGGACCATCTTTAGGGCGGACAGGTATCCCGTGCGACAACGACTTAGCACATCAGGAGGGGCGGCCATCCTCGTCCACAGGTCCATCGAGCACCGAGCATGTAGAGAGATTTCTCACCCGCTCGCGGAGGCTGTTTCGGTGGACGTACGGACAAGAGGAGGATGGCTCCGGGTCTCATCTCTGTATTTCCCACCCGGGAAACCTTGGGATCCGGATCTCATCCAGTAACTTGCGGGGGACAGCGGACCATCGGTCATCTTCAGGGACCTGAATGCCAAGCATCCTACTTGGAATTCACGGTCCTCGAACCCGAGAGGAGAATCCCTGCGTCAGCTAGCAGATGCAAAAGGCCTAACCATCTTAGGACCGGCGATACCCACGCACGAACGAGGGGACGTTTTAGACATTGCGATTGCTCACAATGTAAGGACGTCCCTGAGTTTGTACACATGCGTGGAATTGTCGTCGGACCACAACCCGATCATCCTGGCAGTGGGGAGCCGAATCCCAGTGCTGTCTTCCACCCGGCGATTGGATATGTCGTCGGCCGACTGGAGCAGTTTCCGCAACGTCATCGCTGAGGAGCTGCCAAGAGAGCCACTGGAGGCGACTTCACCGGAGATGGCCGATCAAATGGTCAGCCACCTCACCTCTGCAATAGACGGCGCAATTAAGGCCTCGATACCGCTAATGGAACAAAGAAACTCGTATCTTCGGGTTCCACTTCCAGCGGCGGTTTGAGGCCTCATTGCGCGGCGAAGCAACGTCCGGCGCCAATGGCAGAAGTATCGTACAGCGGATGTGAGAAGGCAGCTCTCAGAGCTCAACGTAGCGGTACAGAATGCCCTCCGTGGGGTCCGATCGGACCACTGGGAGGCGCACCTGCGGGAGGAGCTCCTTTCGGAAGACGGCAACGAGGACCGGCCGTCGGTGTGGAAGATATGCCGGAGGCTGCGGGCCCCTCAAAGACTGGACCCGATTATTACCGACGGAGACAGGGAGGCACGATCTCCCATGGAGAAGGCCGAACTGCTCGCTGATCACTTGGTCTGCAGCTTTTCACCCAATCCTGGGAATTCCGCTTCTGCCGAGATTGAAGAAGAAATCGAGGCGTTTGAAAGAGCCGGAGACGCCGATCTGAAAGACGCCTCGGAAATTCCGAGATTCGACGAGAAGGACGTCAAAGAGGCAATACGTCGCCTCCGCACGAGGAAGGCCCCGGGAAGCGACAACATTCCCAATATGGTCATTCGGGAGCTTCCAAAGGCGGCGGTGAGGTCCCTGACAAAGCGCCTAAATGGCTGTGTCAGGATTTTCTACTTCCCGACCACTTGGAGAAGAGCGAGAATCGTCTGCCTGCCGAAGTCGCAGAAATTGGAGGTGGGCCCCGGAGAACTCAGGCCTATGTCCTTGCTCGATGGCTTCGGTAAGATATTCGAGCGACTGCTGCAACAGCTGCTGACTGATTTCGTCCGGGAAAATGACATCCTCCCGGAGGAGCAGTTTGGTTTCCGTGCGCAGCATTCCACAGTCCATCAGCTGGTGCGAGCGGCGGATTTCATCACGAACAGCTTCAACAGGAATAGGGCGGTTGCTGGGGCCTTCTTCGACGTCAGTAAGGCGTTCGATCGCGTCTGGCATCCGGCTCTCTTGTTGACGATGAGACGACTCCATTTCCGACCTTGGATTGTTCGGATGGTTCACTCCTATTTGAGAGACAGGACATTCACCGTGCAATGGCTAGGGGCGAATTAAGGGGTGCGTCGGATCTCCGCCGGCGTGCCCCAGGGATCAGTCCTCGGACCACTGCTCTTCAATATCTACTCCCACGACATTCCAACTCCACGTGGGAACCTCGAGATCCTGTCTCTCTATGCCGACGATACGGCCCTCCTGTGCTGCTCCTGGCAGAAGGTGACCGCGGTGCGAAGACTGAAGAGCGCTGTGGCGGATCTCCTAGAATGGTACCGCCGATGGCGCTTTGCTGTTAACGCACAGAAGACGAAGGCGATCATCTTCCATCCGGGAAATGGACGGCCGACAGGAGTGAACCTAACAGTGAATGGAGTCGCGCTACCGTGGAAATCCGAAGTTACCTACCTCGGAGTGCTGATGGACCGGAAACGCCTTTGGAACGCCCTAGCGCTTCGTGTACGTAGAAAGGCATTCGCGGCGCTTAATCGGCTCCGGCCGATTATCCGCCCGCCGGTCCTGAGTATGGACACGAAGCGTAGACTGTACCAAGCGTGCGTGCTGCCTTTCATCACGTACGCTGCTCCGGTATGGTCAGGAGTGTCGCGAACGAGTCTCGGTCAAATTCAGGGGGTGCAGAATTTTGCTCTTCGTGACATCATGGCACGCGGTCGTTGCGCCCGCGTTTCCGAGATGCACGAGGACGAAAAGCTGGAAACCCTGGACGTCCTTCTGCCTAGAATATCTGGAAAATTCTTCATAAAAGCGGCAGAAGCGGAAGTAAAAGTAATTCTCCGGGTTGGCGACATAAGGGTCTGGCCATGGGACCGCTACAAGCGCCCCATAGCATCCCAAGACGAGCAAGACACCCTTCCGGCAAAGAAGAAGCCAAGGCTGCTCTGAGCGGGAATAAATCAAACGACTGACAATGCAGAAGAATTCTTCCCGCCTTAGTAGCCTTGGAGGCTGAAAAGGGGCAGTGTAAGGGCTACGCAAGAGCCCTTGCCAGAAACTGCTCTATAAGCAAAGCAGAGCAGTGACTGAAGACACTAAAGGTTGTGGAAATCTCTTACGGAGGCCGAACCGGCTGTTGTCTCTACGCTTCCTCTTTCCTTCCGGCCCGGACTCCTTGTGTAGTAAGTCCAATAAATGTATTGCAATGAAAGACCCTCTTTGATTCCACGAACCCAACCCTACTCTGTCCACGCGAAAAATGGAGTAAAGTTCTTGAGGAGTAATTTCCGGGAATATGTGGAATGGGCAAAGTGACAGGCAAGAGATGCTGTTCAACGCTGTTCAACGCTTCGGAATACAACGAGGATGTATTATGTTTTTTTAAAATGCAATCGAGGGAGTCGGCAGAGGTATTTGCTTTGTCGCAGTCATCGTATAGTGCTCTCCCATTATGTGGTATTGGCGGGATGGGTACCTTTTTCCTTTGCAGACAGTGGGCTAGGGTCCATACCGAATTGTCCTTATGTGAGAGTGAACTTATTTTCTCTTGCCAAGTTTTTTCCCAATGTTTTCTAGTTTTGGATGTTACAAGGTTTAGAAGTGCACAGAAGCCGATTTTATCTTGGCGGAGATGAGTGCGTTGCCATGAGGGCTCTGGCCTTGTTTCTAAGTGAAATTAGGCGCCAAATATCCGGAGGTAGTGTGGCACCAGCGATGGAGGCCGGAGAAGGAGGGTAGCAAGAGCGAAGAATGATTTTGGTTAAGGTGCTTGTAAAATCTTGAGCCGCTTTCTCTATGCTGCCTGGAGTGCTAGCAGGACATGGGACAAGGTTAATGGCCAAGCAGTTTTCTTTAAATAGTTTCCAGTTAACTCTTCTAGTTGGTTCTGGTTGTATGAAGGAGTGTAAGAACGCAGTAAAATATGGGGCAGTGGTCCGAGGCTGAGTTATATAGGTTGAGGATTTGGAATGCGATATCTGCGGATAATGGAACTACATCCAGGATATTGGAGGAGTGGGGGTGATGATGGAAGAGGGTAGGGAAAGGCGGTGAGTGAATTGCGATATTTTTGGTAAATAGGAGCTTATGAAGGGCTCGCCCTCTTGTTGTAGTGGTTTTTCAACCCCAGGCAGAATATTTGGCGTTTAAGTCACCACTTTTATGAGCTTTGGGTGCAGTAGCGATGACAGTGCTGATAAGCCAGGGATGTCTGACTTTGAGGATGAAGGTGGAAAGTAGGCTGACAAAATGTTAAGGGTCCCAGTAACTCCTTTTATTGCCATTCCAGCGAGTTCCAGTTTTTGGGTGGGTGGGGGTGAAGTTATGTGAAGAGTACGTTAGTTTTAGATAGGATCATGACCCCGCAACCAGGATCATTGGCTCTATCTCTTCTGATTTTAGAGTAATTTGGACAATTAAATGTTTGGGTATTATTATTTTTGGTTTCTTGAAGAAGGATGATGTCTGGATAATGATTGGTTATTAGGAGGTTTAGCTCTTTTTTTTTGTTTTATATGCCATTTATGTTCCATTGTAAAACTTTAAAGAAGTGGTTGTTTATTTGTGAATTAGGCACCATTTACAAGTTGAAGAAGGACTGGTATAAGGTCATTGGTGATGATGCTAATAAGGGTTTTACTGTCAGTAGGAGAGTGAAGTTTCGTAATTATGCTCAATAGAGCAGTTCTTATATTTGCGGTTGATGATTGGTCATTGATTGAGGGAGAGTGTTCTCCAGAGGTTGGCGGAGGGTGTTGATCGGAGGTTGGGGGAGAGTTAAGAGACGATTAAGGGGTTCACAGCCAAACTGTCAGCTATCAAGAGGGCCCTAAAATACATAAGAGAATGTAATGGCTCTTTTCTCATTTGTTCGCACTCATTGATTTCCCTATAATCCATATCAGTCTTGTCATCAATGCACCTCATGGTTCAGGAGATCTATTATACCCTGTGGTCCCTTCAGATAAAGGGGAAGTAGGTATCCTCTACATGGACTGCTGGTCATGTGGGAATACCAGGCATTGAAAAAGCTGGCAAAGCAGCAAATGAAGCCCTGGTCAATCTCAAAACAGACTCAGCTTTGCTTCCTGTGCTGGATGTCGGGGCTGCCTTGCTGAATTTGGTTCTGAACTAGTGGAAGGAAGCTTGGTGATTCTTGCCAAACAAGGAACTAAAGGCCATAAATTTGGTTGTTTTGACAGCGCCCTCTTCCATCTGGAACATTAGGGGGAAGAGGTCAGGATCACGCGCCTGAGAATAGGGCACTTAGCCCTCACGCACTCTTCATGGAGACAAAAGTGCAACCTTGCAGCAATGTTTTAAAATAAGATGTAATTTAAGCAATAGTTTAGGGGTGGACCCCAACTTTTGAAGTAAGGTTTCCAGGTTTTTAAAGGAAACTGACCTGAACGGACAACTTGAGTTTCTGTTTCTTTTTTTTTAAATAATTATTTTTTTAACTATTTATATGTTTTTTATACATAAATCTATTTATCAAAATTGGATTGAGATTTTAAATGTTTTAAAAAGTGGTGCAAAAAGAACCACTATTACTACGGGTTGGTTTCTTTGGGTAAGACCATTGCCTTCAGCTGAGAGATCTCAATGAAAATATTGGTTAGTACGGAAGAGAGGGGTGATCCCATGGCTGACTTTCATTATGTTCAATGTGCTTATCATTCCAAAGGAAGTATGAGTTCCTGAGGCAGAATTTGCGAGGTCCAGGTTAATCCTTAGCTAATCCCTGTGAGGTGAGGTTTTTGATGAGTAGCATGGAGCCATCAATGGCCGTATTTGTGAACAAGGAAATTACATCAAAGGTCACCAGCATGTTGACTATTTGGACTTCAGCATTCCGAATAATGTGAATGAAATCCATGGAAGTTTTAGCAAAAAAGTCAGTTTTTCTGGCGAAGAGTTGAAGAGCATGTGAAACATATTGCGCTAGCTTGTGGGTTGGTGCATCGATGTTGCTGACGATGGGTCGTCAGCAACATCGATGAGTCATCACCTTAAGTGCCATCAAAGCACGCCGAAATTTGGAAACTAAGAAGAAAAAGAACCACAATGAAACTACAAGATATTAACTTCCATTACTGGAAAGATAGCTCAGGCGTGTACACTAATAGGCAATGGTTCGCATTCTTAAATATAATTACATATTTTATGTGTTTTATACACTCCTTCCCATGTATGGTAAATTTATTCATTCATTTATTTATTATATTACCAACACGAAGCCCGGATACATCATGAAATGACTTTCTTGCTTGCAAGAAAGAAAAACATCTTCAATTGCCATTATATATTTGTGGAGAAAGGAAAGTCAAACGTTTGTATGTCTCCGCACATGTCCAATAATTTGATTTTCCTTTTCAGTATTTGATCTTTTTACCTAATAAACGAAAATATAGTATCCATAGAGCATACTTTATTTCTCTTTAAAATTAGATCTTATTCTCAATCTAATTCGAAACTTTTCATTCTTCACTTGTTTGTTACTGTTGCCACGGCTACAGCGTCACCAAATGAACGAATCAAAACAAACATTATTGCGTACTTCAGAAAAAGCATTCTTTACACACTCACAGACCATAGGCTTTCCTTTCCAACTGAATGACATGGAGCAGATTCTTAACGGTATGGCTTCTCATTTGCGTAAACAAGGATATACTGCTTCAGGTTGCTAATCTTAGTGAATGTATTTTGGAAAGAATGGACGGGTGAGATCATTTGTGAGATATATGCCTTTTAAATTTGGAGAACACCTAATTACATACACAACAATAATACTTGCTGCTGAGATAGTCATGTTTTAATTGCTTTGGGCTCTGCTTGAATTGACTGCAGTATCAATCTCTGTAGAAAATATATTTGTAAATGTTCCTTTTGAAGTAGTTAAGATCGTATGTTTTTGGTAGAATTGAACGGGAGTCAAGTGTCCCACGACAGCTATACCTAAACATCGTCAATAATGTTTAGAAAATAGTATTATTTCACATGCGCAATGATCAAACGATACATTGAGTTCAAATCATTCAAAATGGATAGTTAAAATACAACGGTTATAAATAGGAATATTCGATATTTAAGTAGTTAACGAAAAATTAGATTTTTATTGTTTTCTGTAGTGAGGTATTATTTTAATTAATATGCTGAATCAATTCCCAAATACACCTATTAACGCCACAAATCCCTTGCTGTTGTGAAATACTCCTTTTTAATTATGGTGATTGTGATCGAATTCATTTCTTCTTCTACATTCTGTTCGATTGGCATTGCTTTTATTCTTGAAAATGCCATTATTTAAGGATACAAGTGTGACCTTTATATTTCAAATGCATTTAATGTACTCACTTTCACAGCAAACCGATAATGGTTGATTATATGCAGTTTAATTGAGTACACTATGCATTTAGACGGGCTTTATTTTTATACAAATTCAGAATCAATGGAAACAAAATTTATTTAAATATTGGAGCAATGTAAGACAATGAGAAGTCTCCTTGAATTTGAGTGTGTGTGTGCAATAATATAAAAATGTTTAACATCACCAATATAATGGCACGCTCATTTAAACTGTTAAATTCTCATTATGTATGATTAAGGATCATGCATCAATTGTCCTTTGATTATGGAGAATTTAGTAAACCAAATTGTGCAAACATAATAAAATGGCAGCCATCATGACTTCTGTCAAATTTCCTTGAAGAATTAGCAGTTTTAATGTGGCGTTCTTGGATTTATTTTGAAGAATGCACCAAACTCATAGGATTTCATTTCCACCTTACTCATCTCTCAATAAACAATCTGTGTCACAAAAACAGTGTAAAAAAACAGATAGTTCTACATTTGAATGTCCACAATATGAAATGCGCTGTAAGTTGATCAAATTCCACAATAAATAGTATTATTTAGATTTGCTCTACCCCTCATGGTGTACAATCATGACTCCACAGCTAATTAAAAATGGTCTGCAGAAATCACGTTGTGGTGTATTAGCAAGGGAGGAAAAATCTCTCTTGGGTAGTAGCAAGATTCGTATGACATGTTTTGGGAAATGACCCCATAACTCATCACTGCAATTCAAATGACATGGAAAGAAGACGTGGTCAAGTGTTAAACGATACTCATTTGAAATGGGAAAGTTGAGCTTTAATCAGTTCATTACAGATCTGACTGATGTGAGTCTCCCTGTTTAGTTTCCTATCTATATTAATTCGTAGTATTTTAGAATTTTCAACATCAGTACATTTTTATATACTATAACTGCATACATTATGCTGAGTTTTGTTAGTATTTAAACGTAAATGATTAATATGAAACCTTCCTGCTTATCCTGTCTTTGAGTGGCTCTGAATCGTACCTTTGCATCTTCTAGATTTTTATATTTTTGCACACAAAAAGCATAATAATGATATAAATCATATGTAGGTTTAATTTTACAGGGCAAATCAGGTATCATGATGATACCCAAAATAGCTCAATACTAGAAATTTGTCATGAAAATATGGGCATTAAAATTATTATTGGAAGCAAAATGAGGCCATGTCTTTATGGACAAATTAACCCTAGAACTACTAAAAATTTAAGAGAAATTAGGTAAATCAGACTGTTGTGCTACAATACAATTTTCAAGGAAATAATGAAATTAACTCCTAATAATAATAATCTAGAAGGAACTTGAATCCTTAAATGAAACATCCCTATCCTGTTCAATCCCTTTTCTTGCTCATCTCACATTCTCCCCCCTATTACCATCTTGAACAGTCCCTTTGTCGGTCAATATGCCCTTCATCCATTTTTACTGCCTCAATAGGATTTCTCCCAACCAACCCCTCTCTTCACCCACCATACCAAGTACTTTCTCATTGGTTTTCTTCTCGGTCCATTTCACCTTCTCCATTTTCTCCACACCCACATGTCAAAAGCCTCCAGTCCACGACTATCCTCCTGCTTCAATGACCACATTTCCGTATATAACTATGCACCATATCAAAAGTTTCCCGAGTCTTTTTTTAATATCCTTAGTCAACGTCCCATTCGTCAACTCTCTCCTCCCTATGAAAGCCTCTGTGCCTAGCATTATTCTTCTCCATACGTCCCTACTACTTTGACCGTATTGGTCCAAATGCTTCAGAGATTAGTGAACTCTTCTACCTGCATTAGTTTTTGCCCTCCTATTTTAATGTTTATCTTAGCTTTTTTCTTTCTGGAAAATTGCATATCCTTTGTTTTAATAATTTTGATTCTCATCCCATACCTGTCGCCCTGAATTTCCAATTCACTCAGCAATCCTTACAACCCCTTGGCTGACTGACAAACTAAAGCTTGGTCATCCACAAACCTAATTAATTTTACGAATTCCCCGCCCACTTTCATTCCTACCTCCAGTTCTTCCCATGCCTCTTTGATCATTTCCTCTGCATTGTAGTTCAAGATGGCGTCAACTTTGGGCGTACAACGATGTGGCTCTTGTAAAACACGAGTCGAAGTACGTGATATGATTGTTAGTTGCGATATTTGCTCAGGTGTATGCCACCATAAATGCTCCGGCTTAAGTGATATAACATTAAAAGCTCTCTCGGACTGCCATGACATTTACTGGAAGTGTTTTTATGCCGTGTAAATAAGCCCAATATTTACAATATGGCGGCCGACATTGAAAATTTGAAAATCAAGTTACTAACTCTCCAATCTACCGGATCCACGGAAAGTACTACCTTGCAGCCAATTGCAAAGGAAGCTGTAACGTTGTCTACGGAATTGAAACCTGAAGTCAACGAACAATTAGGCCTCAATAGTGACAACTCCGATTTGTGCCCCAAAAATGTAAAAGCAAAATTTATCACCATGAGTTTCGAATCCATCGTTACTGACGAGGAAGGTTTTCAAAAGGTGAATTACCAGAGAAACAAATGCAAACGAAATAAGGTTTTTGGGAGTTGTAAGCAGCCTGCTGTTACGTGCAATTTTGTGGGAGTTCCTCGCAAGACTCTCTTCTACATTGGTCGTGTCCAGTCCAATGCAACGCCTGATGACATTGTGAAGCATCTGTCCGGAATATTTCCTGGGAATGACTTCAAATGTGAAAGTTTGAGAGTTGGTGAAGTTTATAATTCTTTTAAACTCTGTGCGCCAATTAGCCTTAAGGATCAACTTCTTAAAGAAGTTATTTGGCCAGTAGAAGTGAAAGTTGGGAAATTTTTCCCCCCAAAACCGCAGAAACTGACCCCTACTCATGAAGAGACAGAGAATATTGCTGAAGGGTCAGCTGCGGTGGTGAATCCGAACTCCGAGTTGAAAACTAGTGATGCGCCGGTATCCACCTCAGCAACAAGGGGCCACACCGATAACACTACGGAAAAGTGTTCCTTAGAGAAACGTGTTACCCGCCTCAAAACGGGAATATCAAAACCAAAGTCCTTTTGACTAGATAGTATTAATTTATTTTGCCAAAATGTGAGATGTCTACGTAATAAGATAACGGAGATAGAGGCAATAGTCAAACATGGTGGCTACAATGTGCTATGTCTCAATGAGCACTGGATTGCAAAAAATGAATTTGATGTGTATAACATTAGTGATTTTGGCTGGTCATCATTCTACTGCCGATCTGTTGCAAAAAAACGGTGGTACCTGTATTTATTTCCTGAAAGGTATGCCCTTCAAGGTAATTGACTTGGAAAAATTCTGTCTGGAATTGATTGCACTTTGAAATATCTGCGATCATATTGAAGGACCTGAATTTGATCATTGCTTCTGTGTATCGCTCCCCTAATGGTGTTTTTTAACACTTCTTCAATCAACTGGAACTAGTACTATCCCTATTCTTGACTCTGAAAGCCAATATCATAATTTGTGGAGATCTCAACATTGACATAACACTAAAAACTAGTAAATGTCAGGTTCTTGAAAATCTTTTGCTTTCTTATAATTTATACTGGGCAAACAAACAGCCTACTCGACTTTCTGCCTGCCTAGATAATGTAATTACCAATTATGGTCCTGAATTGTACAGTGTAAGTGTTATTGACTATCTCTTATCTGACCATCAAGGTATAAGCTTTACTTCTATTACTCAAATAACTCAAAAGATATATCCAAATAGAGGTAAAACCATAATTGTGAGGCCCATAACAGTAGAAGGTTTAGAGAGTTTCTAACTGCTTCTATCTTGTATTGATTGGCATGGTTTTTGCACAGACTCTGTAGAACAAACATGTTTTTCAAGTTTTTTAGGTAATTTCCTAGGCATTTTTGAGCAATGCTTTCCTAAAAAAATTCCTAACTCTATCCACACTAAAAATAAAAAAAATCTCTGGTATGCTGGGGAGTTATTAGCTCTTAGAAATGATTTACTTAGTTACTACCACTCTTACAAAACCAGTGGAAGCCAGCATGACAAAGAGGCTTACTTGAAATACAAAAGAGATTATTATAATTTAGTTAGGTGTGCAAAAAATAATGCTTACAAGGATTTTATATTGAATGCAAAAAATAAACAAAAGGCAGCATGGAGTATAATCAATCAAGAAGTTGGTCATGGTAATGGAAAAGAAAATCTTCCTTTCACCCCAGATGCTGTAAATAATTTTTTCTTAAAAGCTGTTGAAGACAATTTGTTCTCTCGAAAAGTTGATGCTGCCAATAATGGTAATATGCTGTAAAATCTTCCTCCGAATAATTTAAATTTTAAATGGAATTTTGTTACTACACTTGATATTATATCGACTGTTAAAAAATTTAAAAAATCCAACAGTAAGGATATTTATGGTCTTTCTAATTCCCTAATAAAGGACATTATTGTGCTCATTGCGGAACCATTAGCAATGTTAGTCAATTTATGTTTTGAGACAGGAGATTTTTCAACAGCTCTAAAATATTCCAAAACAGTACCTGTTATAAGAAAGGTGATAAAGATGATTTAGCTAACTACCGCCCCATTTCCAAGGCCCCCGTTTTTGGTAAAATTTTTGAAGCTATTATGAAAGATCAAATATGTAATTTTTTTGAGTTAAATAATCTGTTTTCCAAATCCCAGTATGGCTTTCGATCTGGGAAATCTACAATTTTGGCAGTAGAGTCCATAGTTAATTATGTCATTAATGCATTTGAAGAAAAGGAATCAGTCTCAGTGACACTATGTGATCTTAGTAAGGCCTTCGACTGTGTTAATCATTTAATATTACTAACAAAGCTAGAATATTATGGTATTAAGGGAGTTGCACTGAAACTAATGAAGTCATATTTGGATGATCGCCACCAATTGGTTGAACTTGATGGCTGTCAGTCTGCAGCTCTTAAAGTAAAATGTGGTGTACCACAGGACTCTGTGCTTGGCCCAGTACTTTTCATTATCATGATTAATGATTTGCCCTGTAATATGAAACCTAGATCTGTTTTATATGCTGATGACACTACTTTTGTGCAAAAGTGTCAACATCTAGAAGATGCAAAGTTACGATCTAGCGCTACCCAAAAACCGGCTAAGGAATGGTTTGATGTTAATCATTTACAATTAAATACTAACAAAACTCAGCATATTGTGTGCAGTCTTAAATGAAAAACAACTGATATTGAAACTGCTAAAATACTAGGAATTTATATTGATACAAAACTTATTTGGGAGACTCACATCAGTCAGACCTGTAATAAACTTAGTAAAGCTGTTTATATGTTAAGAAAGCTCAACTTTATCATTTCAAATGAGTATCGTTTAACATTTTACCATGCCTTCTTTCAATGTCATTTGAATTATGGTGTTGAGATATGGGGTCATTCCCCTCATGTTAAACAAATTTTGCTACTGCAAAAGAGAGCTATTCGCTCTCTTGCTAATATACCACCATGTGATTACAGCAAACCTTTATTTATTAGGTATAGAATCATGACTGTATTTTGTTTGTATATCTTTAAGGCTCCGACTCATGTGAAAGTTAATCTAGAAACTTACCAATTAAGATCCAACCTCCATAAGTATTCTTCAAGAGGTAAATCGAATCTAAATACTACTTATTGTAGATTGTCATTAACTTACAACACATTTCACAATATGAACATACCACTGTATAACCATCTGCCTACTCAGTTGAAATCAGATGCTATCCAGAGTTTCAAGAATAGGGTATATACCTTGTTACTTACTCGCCCACTATACTCATTGGATGAATTCTTTTGTGGCAATTTTCATCAGTGGGCAACCCTGCCTTACACCTCTTCCTAACGCTACCCATCAGGACTCTTCATTTCCCACTCGCACCTGAGCAGTCTAAGACATATACAGGTTGCGGATTAGCCTCCTTTCCCGCCAATCTATTCCTATTTCCTGCAATATACTCATTAGTTTTTCACAATTCACTCCATCAAATGCTTTTTCGAAAGCTACAAAACAGGCAAATACATCCTGGTTGTGTTCTATATTCCTCTCGATTAATAATCTCATTTCTGCAATGGCATCACACGTACCTCTCCCCTTCCTAAACCCTGAAAATGTCTCGCAAGTTTGATGGGCATTTAAACAAAACAGAGGGACAAGGTTAGAATAAAATTGATGTTGACTGATTGTCATTAATAATTATGAAGAGTTCACGGATTAAATGTTTAATTTTGTGTGTTCCGGGGAAGAAAGTGGTGATAATATTAGGGCTTTTTGGAAAGTTTGGTTTGATGAGGGGAGTGTATTTGGTTGAGGGTTAGGATTTTACTGCTCAGTAGCATTCATGGTACCTACATTTTCTCAGAGAGTCATGTAGCTGATACAAGTACTTCTGTTGGGAGGGGATGTTGTTGCAGAGACGGAAGCCACGGACTGAGAGAGAAAGGGATGGAGCGCTTTGTAAGAGGTGGATGGCAGCTGTCGAAATCAAGCTATTGTTCTTACTAGTTGGATTAACGTGGACTGAGGTATAAAAGGTATTGTTTTGGAGGTGAATGTTAATATACAGGAAAGTGTTATTCAAGTCGGGTATGGAAGAAGTGAATGATACTGATGAGAATTTGAGAGATGAAATAAAAGGAGATAAATTTTTGCGTCTGAGGAACCAAAGGAGGAAAATATCATTGATATAGTGGGCCCAGAAGAGTGGTTTGAGGGTTTATTATTGCAGAAAGTCATGTTTTAGTTTACCCATAAAAAGATTGGCGTATGTAAGAGCCATACGTGTTCCCATTGCAGTGCCTTTTATTTGTAAATATATTTTCTCGTTGAATTGAAAAGCATTTTTGGTGAGAACAATTTTACTCTGTTTGATGAGCAAATCTGTGGATGGGGTGTGTTGTGTGGATCGTAGGGAGAGTTAATATTGCAGGGCTTCTCAGCCTTCTTTGTTGGGAATGGAGGTGTACAGAGATGTATTGTCTATTGTGGCCATGAGAATGGTCGTGTTGTTGTGCTGAACCAAGCACACTGCATGTATCACATGCCTGCCTCCCACCCCCTTGTTCATTTCCCATTGGTCCCTTACCCCTCCCTCCCTCGACCCTACCCTGCACATGTCCCCTCCGCTATTCCACGAGAAGGCCAGTCTGAGGACAACAGCAGAGCCATTGAAACATCAAAACAATATATAGTGAGTGTCCTTTCTTTGTGTCCCTATGGTTTAAAAATCTACATCTGTATTTTTATGTGTATATATATATTTATGTATATATATATATATATAAATATATACATATAGTATTATTATGTAATCTACCCGTTAAGGTAGGTTTTTGGATGGACAAAGCTACTAAATAAAACCTTATGTGTCTCGTAAAAAACACAAAATCCAGCATCCTACTCCATCAAGTCCCTCTTCATCTCTGAGTGCTCTCTGCCTCCCTTCATCCCGTCCAACTTCCCTATCCTACTCCTTCCCTTTCCTCGTTGGTCTAACATTCTCCCCTCTATCACAGTCCTCAATATCCCACTGCCGGTAAATACCCCCTTCACTCTTTTTTCCTGCCTCTGTAGGATTGCTCCAAACAAGCCCATCTCCACGCCCACCATACCAAGTACTTCCTTGTTTGTTTTCTTCTGTGTGCATTTCACCTTCTCCATTCTTCTCCACACCCACATTTCAAAAGCCTCCAGTGTACGTCTATTCTCCTGCTTCAATGACCACATTTCCGCACCGTACATAGCTACGCTCTATATCAGTGTTTTTACGAGTCTTTTTTTAACATCCTTTCTCAACATCCCTGTCATCAACTCCCCCCTCCTTGTGAAAGCCTCTTTGCCTAGCACAATTCTTCTTCTTACGTCCCTACTACTTTGAACGTGTTGGTCCAAAAAACTACCAAGGTATGTAAACTTTCTATCTGCTCTGGTTTTTGCCCTCCTATTTTAATGTTTAGCTTAGCATTTTTCTTTCTGGACAATCGCTTAACCTTTGTTTTATTAATATTGATTCTCATCCCATTCTGTCGCACTGAATTTCCAATTCACTAAGCAATGCTTGCAAGCCCTTGGCTAACTGACAAACTAAAGCTTGGTCATCGGCAAACCTAACTGATTTTAAAAATTCCCCACCCACTTTCATTCATTCCTCCAGTTCTTCCCATGCCTCTTTCATCATTTCCTCGGCATATAGGTTGAACAGTAACGGTGATAATAAGCAACCCTGTCTTACACCTGTTCCTAATCCTGCCCAACCGAACTCCCAATTCCTCACTCGCATCTGAGCAGTCTGAGACATATACAGGTTGCGGATTAGCCTCCTGTCCCGCCAATCTATTCCTATTTCCTGCAATATACTCATTAGTTTTTCCCAATTCACTCTATCAAATGCTTTTTCGAAAGCTACAAAACAGGCAAATACATCCTGGTTGTGTTCTATATTCCTCACGATTAATAATTTCATTACTGCAATGGCATCACGCGTATCTGTCCTCTTCCTAAACCCAAACTGATCCTCCCCGAAGTAATCATTTGCCCTATTCTCTGTCCTTTTGTTTATAATCCTGAGAACAACTTTAGCTGCATGGGATATCAAACCTATCATCCTGTAGTCCTCTCATGATTTTCCCCTAACCTTTTTAGAATTGAAATTAAAAATGATCTCACAAAGTCTTCCGGCCAGATTCCCTCCTCATAAATACTACGGATCAGCCCATATAGCCTCTTCCTCCCACATTTTCCTAAGCCTTTTAAAAGTTCGGCGGAAATGTTATCCACCCCCACGGCCTCATTTAGTTTCATCTCCCTTAATGCCCTTTCTATCTCATTGTCTAGTATGCCTGGACCTTAGCCATCTTCCTCTACGTCATGTTCCTCTTCTATGTCTAACCTTGTTGGTCTAAGTTCTTTATTATTCCTTACATCTCTCTTGGATCTTCCCTGCATCCAATATTACCTTACCCACCTTATCTCTAACTGCGATCGTTGATCTCCCTTTCTTACTTCCCGATAAAGAGTTAACTTTGCTGTACAGCGCGCCGATTTCACCCTTCCTCTGCAGACTTTCCATATCCTCGCACTGTCTTCCACCATGCTTCTTTTGCTTTATTTGTTGCCCGCCTCAATTTATTGTTTAATTCTTTGTACTTCATTTTGCCTAATTCTGTATTTACATTCTTCTATTTTCGCCGGTCATCCATCTTTGTAATCATCTCATCCGTGATCCATGGTTTCGTGGTCCTTTTAGCGTTAACGATTCCAATAGAGTCTTTTGCAACTTTAGACAACCATTTCTTGATACATTCCCATTTTTCCTTGATAGTACGTAGCTTTTCACCATCCGCCATGATTTCCTCTACCACCTGTTTGAATTCCTTCATTTTCAAACCATTTAATGCTTCTACATTCCATTTTCCAACTCGCCGCCCCTGCTGTATCTTTTCGAAACGGACGCTATAGTTCATAATAATTAATTGTGGTCTCAGTCCGCATCCGCTCCCGGGAAGCTGTGCGAATTTATCACACTGTTGCTAAACCTGTGCCTAACCAGGATATAATCTAGCTGATACCTCTCTGAGTCACCTGGCATTTTCCATGTATACCTGCATCTTTTGTGGTGTCTAAACCAAGTGTTGGTGGTGACTAGCCCGTCTCCAGCAGAACTTAACTGCTTTCTCCCCGCGGTCATTCCTTGTGCCTAAACCGTAGTCCCTGACCTCATCACCATCTCTTTCTTCGTCTACCGTCGCATTCTAATCCCCCATCACCATCAAATGTTTCCCTGCAGGAACACACGCGATTATGTCTCCTAACTGATCATATATCCAATCGACCTCCTCTGCCTTCTGGTTGCTCGGTTTCATGTATACCTGAATAATGACCAAGTTCGTCGGCTCTATTTTTATCTCAACTAGTAGTATTCTATCCGGTACCTGCTCTATATTGACTACGCTTCTCCCTACTTCTTCATTTAATACTATAGCAACCCCTCGTTGGCTCTTGTCCCCGCCGCTGTATATTATTCTATACTTATCACTCCAATAATTTCCGCTATCTTTCCATCTCACCTCGCATAGACCTAAAATATCGATATTTCCCCTTTCCATCTGTCGCTTATCATTCTCCAGTTTCCCTGTCCTCATCATTGCCCTAACATTCCACGTTCCTATTCTAATTAATTTGGTCTTCTTCTGCTGCGTTTTCTGTCCTGCTGCTGCCGGTTTTCTCTTGCAAGGGTTTCGTGAGATGACGACCGCGGAAGCCTTGCCTCTCCCGCTGCCGGCTACGACACACGGCCGATTGGGCCGAGCCCCATAGTTGCCAGGACTCAAAATCTTTGTCATGTTAATCTTTGGAATGGTAATTGAGGTAGTTTCCCGTTGCCTTCCTCAATAGTTTTTTTAACGTGACACCATGACTTCTTGGCCGCCACACTTGGGTCCGACGCCATCGCAGCCGCCTCACTGAGGAACAGACGCTGCGTGGACTACCTATCGTCTGGCTCCTAACCTTCGACCTATCTGGCATTGGTGACCCTTCCAGGAGCAATTATTATTACTCCCGCCAGCACAGCTCTAGGGGTCATCGGAACGCGCGAGCCATTCCACCACGTCAAGATTGTAGTCCGGGGAGGGTTATATATATATATATATATATATATATATATATATATATATATATATATATATATATATATATATTTCCAACAGGAATATTTTATTAGTTGAATAATATATCGGTCCTTTCTATTTTATAATTTCCATTTCATCTGTACTTATCGTCATTTTAGAGATAGCTTCACATACCTGTGATTATAAATATGAAAAAATAGCAGTCTTAAGTTATGTGAATATTTATTTATAAAATGAAAATGTTAAGGGGTTAAGAACCAATTTCAATTATATTTTGCAAAAAAATTAGTCTCCATTCATGCGGTAAATAATTGATAGTTACGACCAATGAATGCATTGAATCATAAATGCTTTTGACTATATCTACCGTAAGTATGCAGAAGATTAGAGCCAGGCGATTGAAATCAATTCCAAAGATGAGAAAGATCAAAATATCAAAAAAAACTATGAACGCGACGACAAAATATGTCGCCTCACTGCTTTTACGCTATGATTTGAAAGTCGAAACGAGACAAAGAAACTGCGGGAGATGCCGCAAAAGTAACTTTTCACGGACACATCCGGCATCTCCCTCAGTTTATTTGACTTTTGTCAAGGTTTAAACAGATAAGTGTTTAAAAGTTGGCTCTTTAACCATGTGGCGCATCCCGCACACGACTACGAATACCTGTGGCATTGTATGTACGGTATTTCGTCACAACATCTTGTTCCTTTAAAACCCTCAAAATTTCTGAGTTTAAGAGGAGGCCTCGATAGCAGAGCACAGGCATGTCCTGCCTGTGTTCACCGAGTGTCTCAATTTCGCCGGCGTCCGAGGCTTCGGCCGCCGGGATTCGGAGAGCGGCGCTGCCGGACTCTCTCGGAAGTCGAGGTTCCGATCGTGTTTTGTGTCGAGCGGCGGTTGACCGCCTAGTTCATCAAGAAGCGTGCGGTTTGACTCTCGACTTCTGCTGCCGGGAAGGCCGTGCTTTCGTTCTGTTTACTTAATCAAGACTGGCCTTGACTCTTGGTGTAGAGCTTAGGCTCATTTTTATTTGCCACCAACGGTTGCGTGTAGCGGGGAGGGAGTGCGCACGAGTGTTTATTTCTTTCTTGGAGTGCTTTCGGTGCGCTCTCCCTTTTTTCGCGCTGGCGTGCTCAATTTGATTTTTTCAAAATGGTCGCACATCACGTGGACACGCTCGCCTTGCAAATTGACGATAAGGCGAAGGCCCCTGCTCCGTTGGAGGTCCACCTCCTTACACTAGAGTTACTGGGCCTCACACCAGAAGAGATTGTGGATATCTAATTTGGATATAACCGCCATTTGGTATTCCTGAAGTTGGCAACTGAAGCTACTATGAAGAGGATTCTATATTATATCCCACGAAAGCTACCGTTTCCATCCCTAACGATCCGAGGACGACGATTGCCATTGACGATACCTTCGGTAGCCTTTGTAATGTAAGGGTTCTTCGTCTTCCCGTGGAGACCGCATTGGAAGATATAACAAGTGAGCTTCAACGTTTTGGAAAAATCCATCGCTCGTGGGAGAATAGGTGGGAGGGCGACAAAATGGCGCGCGTGCTGACAGGTACGACAATGGTGCGTATGACGGTGGAAAGAAATATCCCGTCGTACCTCCACATTGGCGGCAACCGGGCCATCATTCAATCTACGAGGGTCAGCGCCGCACCTGCGCCCGTTGCAACCAAGAAGGCCATGGTGGAGGAAAGCCAAGGTGTCCGCAATATTCCCAGGGCTCCTCTAGAGGTGGACCAATTCGATCGATCTCCTCCGATTTCTCCCGACGGAGCCCCTTCGGCAGATGACCTCCAGTCCGCTCCCGGCCCCCCCGAGGCCACCTCCTGGGTTGGGCCGGTCACCAGCTGTGCTGCCTAAAAGAAGGCCTCCCGTTGAACGCTGCCGAGTTACCCGCTCTTCGTAGAGACCACGGCTGGGTCTTCTCCTTCGGACGAGGTCGAGGGGGAGGTATGCAGTGACAACTCGAGGCCTCGATCGGCGGCCCGTCGGACGAAACGCCCCGGGAAGCGGCGAAGCTCTTGTCGCTTGGGCTCGAGCGGGGACCGAAGCAACGTAAGCCAAGACCAGGACTCTGGTAAGTGATGTCCGGTGCCCATAGCTGTCCTCTCATTCCACCAATTAATATTATTTCGCTTAATATTGCTGGTGTTTATAGCGCTTTAGAAAGTGCAGTCCAACGTTTTCTCCGCGATCTCAGGGCTGATGTAATCCTCCTTCAAGAGGTAAGAGAGGACATACTCTGGGATAAAAACATCTTTCAGGCTTTCGGCAATTTTGCCGAAAGTCATTCTGGCACCACCACCATAGTCCGAAATGGCATTCCGTTCTCTCATGTTCGCCGCCACGCTTCAGGCCGAAAAACGTTCGCTATCGTGAATGGTATCCATATCACGAACCTTTACGCTCCCTCCGGTTAGAGCGCGAGGGCTGAGCGCGAAAAATATTTTAATGAACTCCCTCTCCCCTACCAGTATTCTTTATTGGGGAGGGCCATATTGGGCGGAGATTTCAACTCCATCTACCGCCGAGAGGGTAGTGCCTCCGGAAGGGATGGGGTGACATACTATCCAAGCCGGGCACTCTCACTGATTCGAGCGATTGACCCAGTGCGTTCTTATTGCGCCGGTCCCACCCCCTTCACGCGATCAGGGCCTAACTCTCGGACGCGGATTAACTGCCTCTTCCTCTCGGCATCCCTAAAGAATGATGTTTAGAGAGTGGACACGTGCCCCTACGCGCGGAAGGATCTGGCCAGAAGTTTTCGTCCTCAGCGTCTACCCAGTTAGAGAGGGGTGCCTGAACTTCCTCCCGGAATGGCGCCACCTCAACTACTTAGCCCCTTTTTACCTTTTGTTCGCTGCTACGAATGTTACAAAGTAATATGGGGACATTGCCTTCAGGTGACACCGAAGCAATGCTCGGCAGAATAAATAAATCTCTCTCGCTTCCAATGACTCGCACTTCTTTGCCTTCAACCATCTGACTCTTTATCTTCGACAACACAACGGATAACCGCGGTACTCTAATAGATTCCTCTGATACAATTTTGCTCGATCGGCCAATCCCATTACTAGCGCCGGTCTGAGTTTCGCGAACTTTGCCATCGCACAAGGGGACAACAAATCTATCCTCTCTTACTGGCGAAAAAACACAATCATCACCCGACTTCTTTATCCCAAACCGGGAGTCGGTGGAAACCTCGAAGACATCGCCATTAACTTCGTCCCTAGCGGTGCAGCTTGCTTGCGACGCGGGTGGCAACCTCTTTATGACTCTTTCGGCCTTCGCCACCTCTACAAATTTCTGTGAATCCTTATTTAGAGATCCGTGATCCTTATTCCCTTCTGTCAATTCCTCCGTCGTTACTTGAAAACAAAATCCCTCCATACTGCCGTTTATTCGCGAGTTACATTTCATTATCTCTGCCGGAAAAGCACTTTGGTTTTTAGTGTCGCTTATCGTTTTTTCCTCAAGGGATGCTAAATTATACGTGGCCATTTGCGAATCATTGCCATTAATTATACCATAAATGAAAGAATCAAACGCCTTGACCTCTTGGGAAACTCCAATTTCATGGGCGCCTATGGGCTCGTTCATCTGCGATGTTACGCCATTAGATTTAAGGTCTGTCTCGTGTCCCTCACCCATTCTTATTTTCCGTTTATTGAACGATATACTTTTCCCGAAACAAACCAAAAAATCAAGGCAACAATTTCAGAGTGTTAAAATCATTCGCCTTGACTGGGATTCAAACCCAGATCCCGCAATATCCGGTTGAGTGCTTTAGCCACTTAAGCTACCGAGGCGTCCTCTTAAACTCTGAATATTTGGGGCTTTTAAGGGAACAACAGGACTCGACCGGATATTGAGGGATCTGGGTTCGAATCCCAGTCAAGGCGAATGATTATTACACTCTGAAATTGTTGCATTGAAATGCACATTAGCGGATGACTCCGTTAAAAGTTACTGTGGCGGCATCTCCCGCAGTTTCTTTGGAATTCATAAAATCAAGGCCTAGAAGACCGTCATAGTTCGTTTCCCCAAAATCCACTACTAAGATGTCATGGGGATATAATTTATGATCAATCAAAAATTGCACGAACTCTCTCCGATGATTGGCAAGGGATGACCTGACGCGCTTCGCACCCGAGAATTGTAATCAGAATTCCTTAATTGGCCAAAAGGAAATTTTTTACTATCAATGATGGTAACGGCTGCTCTCGTTTCCACTAGAAAATTGTTATCTTTCTTAAAATTATTAACTACTATTGTCCATCCTGCTTCTTGAGTTACCACTAGAATTAAATCTGTCCCGACCTCCCAGTCGGGAGATCGGCGTTTCCCGCCACGAAGGGATTTTCGCGCCTCGGGCAGCGTCTGGGAAGATGGCCAGTCCTTTGACAAATGCCGCATTTCAAGAGCGGGCAATCTTTAGCCATATGATTTTCATTTCCACAATTTAAACACAAAGACGGCCTCGTTCCCCTCTCCCTCTCTCTACACGCTCGACCAATGTGACCGGTTTTACCGCAGCGAAAGCAAACGCGTGCGCCGTGATTATCTATCCTTCGGAGTCCCTACTTTCACCGGGGGAACCAGTCTTACTTTGGAACCCCTCCTGACAGTTTGTGCGGCGTTAATTTCTTCCACGGGAAACTACCAAGGTGCAACATTTGGCGGATTCGCGTTCATACCCTACCAAGGCGTTATATTTGGAGATGGCGGCCACCTAGGGGGTTACTGACACAACCACGCATGAGACTGTTGTGGTGAATTTACGTCTCTGTTGACGGCGTAATTTCTGACACTAGCTTCTTAAACGCTTGTGAACCCTTCTGTCTTAATCAAGTTTGTTGGATTACGAACCAACACAAACCTACCAATCTCTTCCTTCAGCCCAATTAAAAATTGCACAAGAAGTCTACCTTGAATTCTTCGCTGTTTCTGAATCAATCTCGCCCCATGACTCGCGTAGCCTACGGGCGACATGGCGCAATCTGGTTGGAAATTCTGCGACGTTCTCCAGCGGTTTTTCTACGCAAGTGTTAAATGTTTTTTCTAACATGATTGGAGATGCCTTTAGTGAAAATATCCTTTTGAGATTAATGGAAAAGTCCGCGTATGAACCTAATATGTGATGATTTGCAGAGACCAAATCCGCGGCGGTTCCTCCAAGCCGAAGTTGAGCGACTCCTAAGGTCTGTGCTTCATTCCAACTACTAAGATGACTTAAAATACAACGCTTTCCAAAAATTTGCCAACCCCAATCTCATCTTCCCCGCTAAACGTTGGAATTAAATGAATCTGGCTGCCAATAGCGGCGGTTAGCGCTGCTTCTCCGCAACCATTTTGCGGACTCGCGCTACTTCCCGGCTGTTCTAAGACATTAACCAAAGGTGTGAAGTTGAGTGCACTGCCGAATTTCAATCCATTTGCGGTTTCTTGATAATCGAGAAAAGGGTTAGGGTTCCCCAGTCTATGAGGGTTAAGGCCATCCATCGCGAAATTCAACCCAATGCTAATTACATTAAAATTTCACTGCGCTTAATTAATTTATTTTTTCATACTCCGAGTGTATCCGATACCCATGGTGGGCGCTGAATGGGCTAATTGATGGTTCCTGATGAAGTGACGCTTAGTTTAATTGCGCGCAGAGAATCGCGATGAGGTTATAGCACGTGTCTTAAAATAATAATTCGTTAGGTCAGCACAGATTAGAATATCCCACCTGTCAGAGAAAATACGGAACTTCCGATTTAAAGACGTACACGGGCACATGATAATCTATGAGACGCTGTCGCATACACTGAATAAATCACTAGTCCAACCGTGCAACCCCTCACCTGACACCAATATGTCGCAAGAGGGGTTTCTATGGTGCGACACAAAGGGTATCGGGGAAGGTACACCGAGTATTACCAAAGCAGCCGTATATTACCCAACATCAGTCATAATGCACCATTTACATAAGTATAAGGAAATTATGGATGGCTAGACCCTCGGTAAACCAACGCGAGTGCGGACAGAATTAAAATGGCAGAAAATTACCTGGGACAGGATAAATGCAGGGTGGACGCGGTCACGAAACACATAACCTAGGCAGAGCCCTCGTCCGTCGGAAAAGAAGGGAGTATGGCAGGGTGGACGCGGTCACGACACGCATAACCTAGGCGGAGCCCTCGTCCGTCGGAAAGGAAGGGAGTATTGCAGGGTGGACGAGGTCAAACGAACGTAACCTTGGCAGAGCCCTCGTCCGAAGTTTAGTCAGGAATAGGACACACTGACGCGACAAGCGCAACATAGCCGAAGCATCGTGCCCTACCGGTCACCGCCAGATAACCAACTGACTGCTTTTTGCCCGGCGACCAGGGCTTTTATACCCAATTTAGGAGTCAGGGAAAGAATACTTTTGAATCATTGTCTTTGGTCACGTGGGACATTCGGAGGAGCCAGGGAAGGAGTACCATGTCGCATACTTGCGACAATAGATATAAATTTTTGCAAAGTTACCATCTAGAATTTCGTTCAAATATAATAAGCTCTGTTGTTTGAAATATTAATTAATCTTACTTCTAATGATTTAAACCGAATAGAAATAATTTTAAAATCAAATATTTTCTCAAACAACATTGTTTTACTATTTTTACATTATAAACGAATGTATTAAGAGCAAATAACTTTAAAGAGCATACTGTATTTCATTAATGAAATAAGACTGGATCCGAACTCCAATTTGAAACCTTTTCTTCTTCACTTCTTTGTTACTATTGCCATGGTGACGTCGTCACCAAATGTTCAAACCAAACAAACTTAATTCTCAAGTAATGTATTAGATTGTTCTGTCACATTTTAAATTTCACATATCGCTAATGCCTTTGAGCATACTGTGCTTACTTTTAGAAATACACAATACACGTTCATTAAGGCTATATAGTATTCATTCCCAGATTCAGAACGCACAAATTATTTGATTGCATTGTGAATAATGGGTGACATTAAAGGATCAACCGTAGCCAAAAGTTGTATTGCACTGTTTGGAAGAATACATCTCCTCTTTGAGGTGAACTGTCTCATTGTCTATTTTAAGGTTATTTATGTGTATTTGAACTTCTTCCTATTTACGCCACACATGGAAAGAATGGACTGGTGATATCTTTTATGAAACATATAACTTTCAAATTCTGGAGAACGCCTAATTACATTCACGACAAGATTACCAGCTGCTGAGATAGTTGTCTTTTAATTATTTCTGATGATAAACTCTGCTTGAATTGACTGAAGTATCCATCTAAGCGTAGAAAATATACATGTTAATGCTCCTTTTTGAAGTAATTATGGTCTATGTTTTGGATGGAATTGAACAGGAATCAAGTCCCAACCTACAGCTGTAAACAGTGTCAATATAAATTGAAAATAATACTTAATAATGTATTCCATGATCTACCAATACATTGAGACCAAATTATTCAAAGTGGATTTTTAAAATACAATTTATTGAAAGATTCAATATTGAAAAATTAAACATAAAATAAACTGTATTTAATACTCGCTCGGTAGAAGATAGGGCTTCTTAAGTTATTGCCACAGCCATTTTGCAATTACCCAATTGGGTGCCACAAATCCCATATTATGAAGCACTCCTTTTTAATTACAGTGTTTGTAAAATGCATTCATTTCTTCATCTTCATTATATTTGATTGGCATCTATTGGCTTAGAAATGCCATTTATTTTAGAATATACTACCTTAATCAAAAATTTCCCGGAATTTATTCAGAAAATTAAAAATACAAGTTTATTCATCTAAATCTATATTGTCCCCTTCAAAGTAATCCCCATCGACTGCAACACACTTATGCCAGCGCTTGATCCAATCCTCGAAACATTTTTTATATTCGGTTTTCGGTATGTCCATCAGTGCTTCCTGCGATTTTTCCATTACTTCCTCTCGACTGCTAAAACGCGTTTCCCGTAATGGTTTTTTAACTCGATTGAACAGAAAGAAGCCACAGGGAGCCAAATCAGGTGAATTCGGTGGCTGTTGGATGGTATTTGTTGCATTTTTCGTCAAAAAATTACGAATAATGATAGCACTGTGCGACGGTGCGTTATCATGGTGCAAAATCCACGAGTTTTCTGCCCACATTTCTGGTCTCTTTCGGCGAATTGCTTCACGCAAACGTCTCATAACGCCCAAATAATACTCTTTGTTTACTGTCTGGCCTTCTGGCAAAAATTCATGATGCACTACACCGTTGTAATCCATGAAAACCGTCAGCATTGCCTTCTTTTTTGACTGAAAACGACGTGGTTTTTTTGGTCTCGGCTCATTTGGTGAACGCCATTCACTTGCCTGATGTCTGGATTGCGTTTCGTACTCATAAACCCACGTCTCGTCTCCAGTAATGATCCTTTTGATGAATGTGGGATCGGATTCAGCCTCGCAAATCATGTCTTTTGCGACGTCAACACGGTCTCTTTTTTGCATGAAATTGAGGTCTTTTGGCACCAACTTTGCTGCTACACGACGGAAACCCAAATCATTAACCACAATGTCTTGGGCGGATCCATAGGCAATGTTCAAGTCCTCCGCTATTTCTCTGATGGTTAATTTGCGGTTATTGACCAACTTTTACTTTATCAATTTTTTCACCGACTTTCGATGTCGATGGTCTGCCACTGCGTTCATCATCTTCGATTGACTCACGACCACTTCTGAACCGCTCGTGCCACTGGTAAACGACCGTTTTTTTTAGAGAATCGTTGCCGAAACACTTTTCCAACATTTCCAAAGTCCGTGCGCCACTACATCCGTTTTTTACGCAAAATTTAATACAAGTTCGTTGTTGCAAATTTAAATCCATTTCTGCAATTGTAAAAAATAGCCAACACTCACACAGAGATAGATGTACTCTTGGCTACGTAACTATTGCAAATGTCAAGTTAGGACACTAAGATTTAAAGGGAATATCAACAACAGATGTACCAATTTAACAAAAAAACAGAACTCAAATCGGAACGATGGGAGCGCCACACGGTGGTTATTCCGGGAACTTTTTGATCAGGTAGTATGTATGACATATAAAAGTCAAATGTTTTAAATGCAAGCGATGTCAAAGCCAATTAATAATGACTGATTCCATACAGGTTCATTGAGTATAATATATTTATTTTTATAGGCTTTATTTTCATAAAAAATTCAGAATCAATCAAAACAGATTTCGATGAAATATTGGAACAGGTTAAGACGATGAGAAGTCTCCTTGAATTATAAAGTTTGTGTTCAAAATTTATAAAATATCAAACCAATTTAATGGCAGACTCATTTAAACAGTTATTAATTCATTTATGCATTCATTGTCATTTAATTTTGGACAATTTATCAACCCAAATTAACATAAACATATTAAATATTAATCTTCATTACCTCAGAATAAAACATCCAGAAACGGACATATTTTCCCAGATTTATGAAGAAGGTTTGATTGCCCAATTACTTGATGCGTGAGTGTTTTGGTGTCCGATGGCTTCCCAGCAACATCACTAGTCAACACTTCCAAGATTTCCTTTGACTGCTTCTCATCCTGTTCATTTAGAGATTGATGAAACTGCTGGAATTCTTCAATGCTTTCGGGCATTAATTGATGATTACTCAATTGAACTAATAACTGTGGAAATCAAGTTATTAGCTGACCACTATACTGATCCTTTTGTTTAAAAAAAATCAAGTTTTATAGATTGGTAGTGTATAAATACTATTGAAATTAGTATGTTGTTTTGCATTGATCATTCTTCATAAAACTATGAGCAAACCAGTTCAAGAATGATATTTGTCAAAGAGGCAGAACATTCTCACTCCATTCTCTTCAAATGTTATGCCATAGCATAGATATGTGCTCGTCAAACACTATCTGCATTTTGCAGACAATGATACCTTTATGAGGGATAGACATCCTTGTGTCAAGCTGAATGAAATTAGCCCTCTGCTTGTATTTCTCAACAAAAAGTTCTCAAGTTTGTTGACACCTAAGAGGAAGATTTCTATTGTCAAAAATGTTATTCTGTACAAGGATGAGCTCTCACTGATGCAGTATGTTTCCCTGAAAGGAGCCAGATTTGGGGTGGAAACGTTTAGATTTGCTAAGCCTATGTCTGGATATATATGGTCATTTAATATTATTTCTACAGGAAAAAGGTGGGTCATGATAGTCTATGGGGGTAAAGCATTGGACTATTGACCGGAGGGTCCTGAGTTCAAACCCCAGGCAGACACTCAGGGCACCTGATGCTCCACTCAAGCTATGTGATTTTTTCTGGTACCAATCTTCCTGGTAAACCTTATCTGCCACAGTGAAAGTAACTGGCTCCCCTTAATACCCTGATGTGTGAATTTCACAGACTGAATAGAGCTAAGTACAGGGTGAACTCTACCATCAACCATAAACCGACCTTCCAACATTGATTACTGTGTTTATGGTACACAGGAAATGGTCAGTATTGAAGGTGGAATATACCAATCTTCCTATTACATCCTTAGATTGTGCTAGCAGTAATGAAACCTCTGCTAGGTCAAAGATTATTGCCTGACTGCAGACAACTATTACACCTCCTCAGAGCTGCTGATTTATTGGTTTCGAAAGGAACCGATAGACATGGGACATTGAGAATTAAAAGGAAGGAAGTACTAGATGACGTATAGACTAAAGAAGTTGAAAAAGGAGTAATTGACTGCCCTCCAGCAAGGCAAAGTGATTGCTATGAATTGGGAAGATAAGATGGCCGTCAAGTCTCTGTACCCTTTACAGTACATAATACGGAATTTGTGGAATATAAATGAAAAGGATATGGTGCTATAAAAGCCAAAAGTTGCTGTTGTGTACAATAATACAATAGGTGGAGTAGAAAGGGAAGATCAGCACCTGACAAATTTCCCCATTATGAAAAAAGGGGTGCAATAAATATTTTAAACATTTTTCTCTTGTTGGACCAGGGCGCATGGAATGGATTTCTGTTGCAGAGAAAGGGTGGTGGACCAAAGGGTAAGTTCAGAATTTAGAATCAAACTAGTGGAAGATGTAACTGAGGGGTACATTGCATATGATATTACATGTGAGGGTTGAAGGCCTTCAGTAGAACCAAATCCTTGATCCTCTATGTAAGTTACAATTTCCCAAGTATATTCCACCTACAGAGAAGAAGGAAAAGCTTTGTAGGATGTGTGCAATTTGTTGTGCCAAAAGGGATGGAACAAGCAAAAAGATTGGAAAAGAAGCGAGGTGCCATTTCCAAGCATGCCACAGCCGCTAAGAACAGACATGTGATTTTATGAACGGGTGGAGATTTTCGTGTGTTTTAAAAATATGGTTAAAAGAATTCGTAAATCATGCCTTAAGTTTCTACGTCATATCATTTTAATCCCCATGTTGTTTCGTCATCCTGTTTTTCAACAGGAATTAATAATTCTAAATCCTCGATGACTTCATTTGCGTGTGACTGATCCTGAGCAACTTTCATTTGCCGCTGTGTTTGTAATTAAAAATTCGAGAATTATGAAGAAATGTTGCTGTTTCTCTCGCTTTTAATACACAAAACATTCTATATAAAATAAATTTAATTAGAATGAGCCAATTGCGACATGCCATACATCTTCAATCGTTTTCTCTCTGAATAAATTGATTACGCTGATTAAATCGTAAACAATTTCTTTCACTTTTTCCACGTTTTTTCTTTGGTCGTTGTTGATGTGAAAGAAGAATGGGGGTCCTGCTACCGACAGACCAATCGATGCTTATGGACTGTGCCGTTAGCTGCATCTTATACCAATATCCAGCTATGCTGATCAATGGTTGTAGGATATAAGTGGTTTATGGGCGAAGTTAAGCTAGTGAGTATATTTTATTGCAGTTTGTGACAGTATTATATTTGGAGATTATGACTGCCCATTTATGCTTGCTTTAGCACAATTGTATCTGATACGGGGATTATCAGGGTAATCTCATAAAGGTTCTAATAATGGGTTGCCAGTATTTCCTATTGCTTGTTGAAATGACGTGGCTAGGTCGCTTAGATATGTTGGAAGGTCCGGTATTTTTAGATCCGTGTGAATATCTGAGTTTCTTACAAACCAGGCATCATTAGCAAGGGTTCGTAGAGTATTATTTTGGAAGCGTGTCATTTTCTTCAATTTGGTTGCGGCTATTGAACCCCATGCTGGGTAGCCTTCAGATAGGTGGTATCAGAGATTTAAATAACAGTACCTTGGTGAGAAGACAAAGGGGACTGGTGCGTTTAATGAGGGGATAGAATAAGAAAGCAGCTGAATTGGCCTTGTTAATTGCATATTGAGTGTGTGTTTGACAAGTGAGTTTACTGTCATTTTGTACACCAAGAAATTTAGCCGATGATGCCTGGGGGATTATTTCCCTGCCATAGTGGATAGGAGTGATGTGAGGATTCTTCCATTTTCTGGCGTATTTTACGTTTACGCATTTTATGTTGTTAATGGTTAGTTTCCAATTGGTCATCCACTCTGCTTTGCTCTTACGGTGTTCTTGGACATTTTTTGCGGCATGATTTGGGTCAAAGGAAGTTGACGCTCTAGCTGAGTCATCCGCATGGAGGTAGCTTTTGGGTCGGAGGGGAGGTCGTTAATGTAGAGGTTGAATAGGACGGGTGACAAAATTGATCCTTGAGGAAAGCCTGCGGATATGGACTGGGTAGTTGATTTGGCATTGTTAAGGGCTAGAAAGAATGTGCGGTTTGAAAGAAAGGAGGGGATGGTCTTATTTAGGTATACTGATATGTCGGTTTTAAGCAGTTTATGTATTAAACCAGTTCGCCAGAACTTGTCAAAAGCTCTTTGGAAATCAAGGAAGACTACTTGGGTGTGCTTGTGGATGTGGAAGCCGAAAGTGATCAGTTCAACCAATCTTGTTATTTGCTGAGTGATGGAATGGCGACGGCGGAAGCCAGTTTGCTCAGGTGTGATCAAGTCTAGGGCCGAGATTTCTTCTTGTAGCCTGTTTAAGATGCATTTTTCTAGAAGTTTGCCCATGCAGGGGAGCAGGCCACTGGGTCTATAGTTCAGGATATAAGAAGGATTTTTATCGGGTTTTAGAAGGAGTATTATCTTAGCCATTTTCAATGCCTTTGGGAAGTACGATTGGGAAAGACAGGCGTTGAGGATAGAGAGTAGGTGTTTGATAAAAGATTTAGGAAGGTTTTTCAGGTGAAGTTATGAGATTTGACCGGGTCGCGGTGATGACTTTGTTTTGGAGTGGGACATAATGGAGTGAAGTCCTTGAGGAGTAATTTCCAGGAATATGTGGAATGGGCAAAGTGACAGGCCATAGACACTGATCAACGCTTCTGAATCCAACAAGGATGTATTATTGTTTTAAAAATGCATTCGAAGGAGTCGGCAGAGGTATTTGCTTTGTCGCAGTCATCGTATAGTGCTCTCCCATTATGTGGTATTGGCTGGGTGGGTACCTTTTTCCTTTGCGGACAGTGGGCTTCGGTCCATACCGAATTGTCCTTATGTGAGAGTGAACTTATTTTCTCTTGCCAAGTTTTTTCCCAATGTTTTCTAGTTTTGGATGTTACAAGGTTTCAAAGTGCACAGAAGCCGATTTTATCTTGGCGGAGATGAGTGCATTGCCATGAGGGCTCTGGCCTTGTTTCTAAGTGAAATTAGGCGCCAAATATCCAGAGGTAGTGTGGCACCAGCGATGGAGGCCGGAGAAGGAGGGTAGCAAGAGCGAAGAATGATTTTGGTTAAGGTGCTTGTAAAATCTTGAGCCGCTTTCTCTATGCTGTCTGGAGTGCTAGCAGGAGATGGGACAAGGTTAATGGCCAAGCAGTTTTCTTTAAATAGTTTCCAGTTAACTCTTCTAGTTGGTTCTGGTTGTATGAAGGAGTGTAGGAACGCAGTAAAATATGGGGCAGTGGTCCGAGGCTGAGTTATATAGGTTAAGGATTTTGAATGCGATATCTGCGGATAATAGAACTACATCCAGGATATTGGAGGAGTGGGGGTGATGATGGAAGAGGGTAGGGAAAGGCGGTGAGTGAATTGCGATATTTTTGGTAAATAGGAGCGAATGAAGGGCTCGCCCTCGTGTTGTAGTGGTTTTTTAACCCCAGGCAGAATATTTGGCGTTTAAGTCCCCACTTTTATGAGCTTTGGGTGCAGTAGGGATGACAGTGCTGATAAGCCAGGGATGTCTGACTTTGAGGATGAAGGTAGAAAGTAGGCTGACAAAATGTTAAGGGTCCCAGTAACTCCTTTTATTGCTATTCCAGCGAGTTCCAGTTTTTGGGTGGGTGGGGGTGAAGTTATGTGAAGAGTACGTTAGTTTTAGATAGGATCATGACCCCGCAACCAGGATCATTGGCTCTATCTCTTCTGATTTTAGAGTAATTTGGACAATTAAATGTTTGGGTCTTATTATTTTTGGTTTCTTGAAGAAGGATGATGTCTGGATAATGATTGGTTATTAGGAGGTTGAGCTATTGTTTTTTGTTTTTTATGCCATTTAGTTCCATTGTAAAACTTTAAGGAAGTGGTTGTTTATTTCTGAATTGGGCACCATTTACAAGTTGAAGAAGGGCTGGTATAAGGTCATTGGTGATGATGCTAATAAGGGTTTTATTGTCAGTAGGAGAGAGAAGTTTCGTAATTATGCTCAATAGAGCAGTTCTTATATTTGCGGTTGATGATTGGTCATTGATTGAGGGAGAGTGTTCTCCAGAGGGTGGCGGAGGGTGTTGATCGGAGGTTGGGGGAGAGTTAAGAGACGATTAAGGGGTTCACAGCCAAACTGTCAGCTATCAAGAGGGCCCTAAAAGACATAAGAGAATGTAATGGCTCTTCTCTCATCTGTTCGCGCTCATTGATTTCCCTATAATCCATATCAGTCTTGTCATCAATGCACCTCATGGTTCAGGAGATCTATTATACCCTGTGGTCCCTTCAGATAAAGGGGAAGTAGGTATCCTCTACATGGACTGCTGGTCATGTGGGAATACCAGGCATTGAAAAAGCTGGCAAAGCAGCAAATGAAGCCCTGGTCAATCTCAAAACAGACTCAGCTTTGCTTCCTGTGCTGGATGTCGGGGCTGCCTTGCTGAATTTGGTTCTGAACTAGTGGAAGGAAGCTTGGTGATTCTTGCCAAACAAGGAACTAAAGGCCATAAATTTGGTAGTTTTGACAGCGCCCTCTTCCATCTGGAACATGAGGGGGAAGAGGTCAGGATCACGCGCCTGAGAATAGGGCACTTAGCCCTCACGCAGTCTTCATGGAGACAAAAGTGCAACCTTGCAGCAATGTTTTAAAATAAGATGTAATTTAAGCAATAGTTTAGGGGTGGACCCCAACTTTTTAAGTAAGGTTTCCAGGTTTTTAAAGGAAACTGACCTGAACGGACAACTTGAGTTTCCGTTTCTTTTTTTTTAAATAATTATTTTTTTAACTATTTATATGTTTTTTATACATAAATGTATTTATCAAAATTGGATTGAGATTTTAAATGTTTTAAAAAGTGGTGCAAAAAGAACCACTATTACAACGGGTTGGTTTCTTTTGGTAAGACCATTGCCTTCAGCTGAGAGATCTCAATGAAAATATTGGTTAACACGGAAGAGAGGGGTGATCCCATGGCTGACTTTCATTATGTTCAATGTGCTTATCATTCCAAAGGAAGTATGAGTTCCTGAGGCAGAATTTGCGAGGTCCAGGTTAATCCTTAGCTAATCCCTGTGAGGTGAGGTTTTTGATGAGTAGCATGGAGCCATCAATGGGCGTATTTGTGAACAAGGAGATTACATCAAAGGTCACCAGCATGTTGACTATTTGGACTTCAGCATTCCGAATAATGTGAATGAAATCCATGGAAGTTTTAGCAAAAAAGTCAGTTTTTCTGGCGAAGAGTTGAAGAGCATGCGCAACAAATTGCGGTAGCTTGTGGGTTGGTGCATCGATGTTGCTGACGATGGGTCGTCAGCAACATCGATGCGTCATCACCTTAAGTGCCATCAAAGCACGCCGAAATATGGGAACTCAGAAGAAAAAGAACCACAATGAAACTACAGGATATTAACTTGCATTACTGGAAAGATAGCTCAGGCGTGTACACTAATAGGCAATGGTTTGCATTCTTAAATATAATTACATATTTTATGTATTTTTTACACTCCTTCCCATGTATGGTAAATTTATTCATTCATTTGTTTATTATATTACCAACACGAAGCCCGGATACATCATGAAATGACTTTCTTGCTTGCAAGAAAGAAAAACATCTTCAATTGCCATTATATATTTGTGGAGAAAGGAAAGTCAAACGTTTGTATGTCTCCGCACATGTCCAATAATTTGATTTTCCTTTTCAGTATTTGATCTTTATACCTAATAAACGAAAATATAGTATCCATAGAGCATACTTTATTTCTCTTTAAAATTAGATCTTATTCTCAATCTAATTCGAAACTTTTCATTCTTCACTTGTTTGTTACTGTTGCCACGGCTACAGCGTCACCAAATGAACGAATCAAAACAAACATTATTGCGTACTTCAGAAACAGCATTCTTTACACACTCACAGACCATAGGCTTTCCTTTCCAACTGAATGACATGGAGCAAATTCTTAACGGTATGGCTTCTCATTTGCGTAAACAAGGATATACTGCTTCAGGTTGCAAATCTTAGTGAATGTATTTTGGAAAGAATGGACGGGTGAGATCATTTGTGAGATATATGCCTTTTAAATTTGGAGAACACCTAATTACATACACAACAATAATACTTGCTGCTGAGATAGTCATGTTTTAATTGCTTTGGGCTCTGCTTGAATTGACTGCAGTATCAATCTCTGTAGAAAATATATTTGTAAATGTTCCTTTTTGAAGTAGTTAAGATCGTACGTTTTTGGTAGAATTGAACGGGAGTCAAGTGTCAAACGACAGCTATAAACATCGTCAATAATGTTTAGAAAATAGTATTATTTCACATGCGCAATGATCAAACGATATATTGAGTCCAAATCATTCAAAATGGATAGTTAAAATACAACGGTTATAAATAGGAAGATTCGATATTTAAGTAGTTAACGTAAAATTAGATTTTTATTGTTTTCTGTAGTGAGGTATTATTTTAATTAATATGCTGAATCAATTCCCAAATACACCTATTAACGCCACAAATCCCTTGCTGTTGTGAAATACTCCTTTTTAATTATGGTGATTGTGATCGAATTCATTTCTTCTTCTACATTCTTTTTGATTGGCATTGCTTTTATTCTTGAAAATGCCATTATTTAAGGATACAAGTGTGACCTTTATATTTCAAATGCATTTAATGTACTCACTTTCACAGCAAACCGATAATGGTTGATTATATGCAGTTTAATTGAGTACACTATGCATTTAGACGGGCTTTATTTTTATACAAATTCAGAATCAATGGAAACAAAATTTATTTAAATATTGGAGCAATGTAAGACAATGAGAAGTCTCCTTGAATTTGAGTGTTTGTGTGCAATAATATAAAAATGTTTAACATCACCAATATAATGGCACGCTCATTTAAACTGTTAAATTCGCATTAAGTATGATGAACGATCATGCATCAATTGTCCTTTGATAATGGAGAATTTAGTAGACCAAAATGTGCAAACATAATAAAATGGCAGCCATCATAATTTCTGTCAAATTTCCTTGAAGAATTAGCAGTTTTAATGTGGCGTTCTTGGATTTATTTTGAAGAATGCACCAAACTCATAGGATTTCATTTCCACCTTACTCATCTCTCAATAAACAATCTGTGTCACAAAAACAGTGTAAAAAAACAGATAGTTCTACATTTGAATGTCCACAATATGAAATGCGCTGTAAGTTGATCAAATTCCACAATAAATAGTATTATTTAGATTTGCTCTACCCCTCATGGTGTACAATCATGACTCCACAGCTAATTAAAAATGGTCTGCAGAAATCACGTTGTGGTGTATTAGCAAGGGAGGAAAAATCTCTCTTGGGTAGTAGCAAGATTCGTATGACATGTTTTGGGAAATGACCCCATAACTCATCACTGTAATTCAAATGACATGGAAAGAAGACGTGGTCAAGTGTTAAACGATACTCATTTGAAATGGGAAAGTTGAGCTTTAATCAGTTCATTACAGATCTGACTGATGTGAGTCTCCCTGTCAAGTTTTCTAATTATATTAATTCCTAGTATTTTAGAATTTTCAACATCAGTACATTTTTATATACTATAACTGCATACATTATGCTGAGTTTTGTTAGTATTTAAACGTAAATGATTAATATGAAACCTGCCTGCTTAGCCTGTCTTTGAGTGGCTCTGAATCGTACCTTTGCATCTTCTAGATTTTTATATTTTTGCACACAAAAAGCATAATAATGATATAAAACATATGTAGGTTTAATTTTACAGGGCAAATCAGGTATCATGATGATACCCAAAATAGCTCAATACTAGAAATTTGTCATGAAAGTATGGGCATTAAAATTATTATTGGAAGCAAAATGAGGCCATGTCTTTATGGACAAATTAACCCTAGAACTACTAAAAATTTAAGAGAAATTAGGTAAATCAGACTGTTGTGCTACAATACAATTTTCAAGGAAATAATGAAATTAACTCCTAATAATAATAATCTGGAAGGAACTTGAATCCTTAAATGAAACATCCTTTCCTGTTCATTCCCTTTTCTTGCTCGTCTCACATTCTCCCCTCTATTACCATCTTGAACAGTCCCTTTGTCGGTCAATATGCCCTTCATCCATTTTTACTGCCTCAATAGGATTTCTCCCAACCAACCCCTCTCTTCACCCACCATACCAAGTACTTTCTCATTGATTTTCTTCTCGGTCCATTTCACCTTCTCCATTTTCTCCACACCCACATGTCAAAAGCCTCCAGTCCACGACTATCCTCCTGCTTCAATGACCACATTTCCGTATATAACTATGCACCATATCAAAAGTTTCCCGAGTCTTTTTTTAATATCCTTACTCAACGTCCCATTCGTCAACTCTCCCCTCCCTATGAAAGCCTCTTTGCCTAGCATTATTCTTCTCCATACGTCCCTACTACTTTGACCGTATTGGTCCAAATGCTTTAGAGATTAGTGAACTCTTCTACCTGCATTAGTTTTTGCCCTCCTTTTTTAATGTTTATCTTAGCTTTTTTTCTTTCTAGAAAATTGCATATCCTTTGTTTTAATAATATTGATTCTCATCCCATACCTGTCGCCCTGAATTTCCAATTCACTCAGCAATCCTTACAACCCCTTGGCTGACTGACAAACTAAAGCTTGGTCATCCACAAACCTAATTAATTTTATGAATTCCCCGCCCACTTTCATTCCTACCTCCAGTTCTTCCCATGCCTCTTTGATCATTTCCTCTGCATTGTTGTTCAAGATGGCGTCAACTTTGGCCGTACAACGATGTGGCTCTTGTAAAACACGAGTCGAAGTACGTGATATGGTTGTTAGTTGCGATATTTGCTCAGGTGTATGCCACCATAAATGCTCTGGCTTAAGTGATATAACATTAAAAGCTCTCTTGGACTGCCATGACATTTACTGGAAGTGTTTTTATGCCGTGTAAATAAGCCAAATATTTACAATATGGCGGCCGACATTGAAAATTTGAAAATCAAGTTACTAACTCTCCAATCTACCGGATCCACGGAAAGTACTACCTTGCAGCCAATTGCAAAGGAAGCTGTAACGTTGTCTACGGAAGTGAAACCTGAAGTCAACGAACAATTAGGCCTCAATAGTGACAACTCCGATTTGTGCCCCAAAAATGTAAAAGCAAAATTTATCACCATGAGTTTCGAATCCATCGTTACTGACGAGGAAGGTTTTCAAAAGGTGAATTACCAGAGAAACAAATGCAAACGAAATACGGTTTTCGGGAGTTGTAAGCAGCCTGCTGTTACGTGCAATTTTGTGGGAGTTCCTCGCAAGACTCTCTTCTACATTGGTCGTGTCCAGTCCAATGCAATGCCTGATGACATTGTGAAGCATCTGTCCGGAATATTTCCTGGGAATGACTTCAAATGTGAAAGTTTGAGAGTTGGTGAAGTTTATAATTCTTTTAAACTCTGTGCGCCAATTAGCCTTAAGGATCAACTTCTTAAAGAAGTTATTTGGCCAGTAGAAGTGAAAGTTGGGAAATTTTTCCCCCCAAAACCGCAGAAACTGACCCCTACTCATGAAGAGACAGAGAATATTGCTGAAGGGTCAGCTGCGGTGGTGAATCCGAACTCCGAGTTGAAAACTAGTGATGCGCCGGTATCCACCTCAGCAACAAGGGGCCACACCGATAACACTACGGAAAAGTGTTCCTTAGAGAAACGTGTTACCCGCCTCTAAATGGGAATATCAAAACCAAAGTCCTTTTGACTAGATAGTATTAATTTATTTTGCCAAAATGTGAGATGTCTACGTAATAAGATAACGGAGATAGAGGCAATAGTCAAACATGGTGGCTACAATGTGCTATGTCTCAATGAGCACTGGATTGCAAAAAATGAATTTGATGTGTATAACATTAGTGATTTTGGCTGGTCATCATTCTACTGCCGATCTGTAGCAAAAAAACGGTGGTACCTGTATTTATTTCCTGAAAGGTATGCCCTTCAAGGTAATTGACTTGGAAAAATTCTGTCTGGAATTGATTGCACTTTGAAATATCTGCGATCATATTGAAGGACCTGAATTTGATCATTGCTTCTGTGTATCGCTCCCCTAATGGTGTTTTTTAACACTTCTTCAATCAACTGGAACTAGTACTATCCCTATTCTTGACTCTGAAAGCCAATATCATAATTTGTGGAGATCTCAACATTGACATAACACTAAAAACTAGTAAATGTCAGGTTCTTGAAAATCTTTTGCTTTCTTATAATTTATACTGGGCAAACAAACAGCCTACTCGACTTTCTGCCTGCCTAGATAATGTAATTACCAATTATGGTCCTGAATTGTACAGTGTAAGTGTTATTGACTATCTCTTATCTGACCATCAAGGTATAAGCTTCACTTTTATTACTCAAATAACTCAAAAGATATATCCAAATAGAGGTAAAACCATAATTGTGAGGCCCATAACAGTAGAAGGTTTAGAGAGTTTCTAACTGCTTCTATCTTGTATTGATTGGCATGGTTTTTGCACAGACTCTGTAGAACAAACATGTTTTTCAAGGTTTTTAGGTAATTTCCTAGGCATTTTTGAGCAATGCTTTCCTAAAAAAATTCCTAACTCTATCCCCACTAAAAATAAAAAAAATCTCTGGTATGCTGGGGAGTTATTAGCTCTTAGAAATGATTTACTTAGTTACTACCACTCTTACAAAACCAGTGGAAGCCAGCATGACAAAGAGGCTTACTTGAAATACAAAAGAGATTATTATAATTTAGTTAGGTGTGCAAAAAATAATGCTTACAAGGATTTTATATTGAATGCAAAAAATAAACAAAAGGCAGCATGGAGTATAATCAATCAAGAAGTTGGTCATGGTAATGGAAAAGAAAATTTTCCTTTCACCCCAGATGCTGTAAATAATTTTTTCTTAAAAGCTGTTGAAGACAATTTGTTCTCTCGAAAAGTTGATGCTGCCAATAATGGTAATATGCTGTAAAATCTTCCTCCGAATAATTTAAATTTTAAATGGAATTTTGTTACTACACTTGATATTATATCGACTGTTAAAAAATTTAAAAAATCCAACAGTAAGGATATTTATGGTCTTTCTAATTCCCTAATAAAGGAGATTATTGTGCTCATTGCGGAACCATTAGCAATGTTAGTCAATTTATGTTTTGAGACAGGAGATTTTTCAACAGCTCTAAAATTTTCCAAAACAGTACCTGTTATAAGAAAGGTGATAAAGATGATTTAGCTAACTACCGCCCCATTTCCAAGGTCCCCGTTTTTGGTAAAATTTTTGAAGCTATTATGAAAGATCAAATATGTAATTTTTTTGAGTTAAATAATCTGTTTTCCAAATCCCAGTATGGCTTTCGATCTGGGAAATCTACAATTTTGGCAGTAGAGTCCATAGTTAATTATGTCATTAATGCATTTGAAGAAAAGGAATCAGTCTCAGTGACACTATGTGATCTTAGTAAGGCCTTCGACTGTGTTAATCATTTAATATTACTAACAAAGCTAGAATATTATGGTATTAAGGGAGTTGCACTGAAACTAATGAAGTCATATTTGGATGATCGCCACCAATTGGTTGAACTTGATGGCTGTCAGTCTGCAGCTCTTAAAGTAAAATGTGGTGTACCACAGGACTCTGTGCTTGGCCCAGTACTTTTCATTATCATGATTAATGATTTGCCCTGTAATATGAAACCTAGATCTGTTTTATATGCTGATGACACTACTTTTGTGCAAAAGTGTCAACATCCAGAAGATGCAAAGTTACGATCTAGCGCTACCCAAAAACAGGCTAAGGAATGGTTTGATGTTAATCATTTACAATTAAATACTAACAAAACTCAGCATATTGTGTGCAGTCTTAAATCAAAAACAACTGATATTGAAACTGCTAAAATACTAGGAATTTATATTGATACAAAACTTATTTGGGAGACTCACATCAGTCAGACCTGTAATAAACTTAGTAAAGCTGTTTATATGTTAAGAAAGCTCAACTTTATCATTTCAAATGAGTATCGTTTAACACTTTACCATGCCTTCTTTCAATGTCATTTGAATTATGGTGTTGAGTTATGGGGTCATTCCCCTCATGTTAAACAAATTTTGCTACTGCAAAAGAGAGCTATTCGCTCTCTTGCTAATATACCACCATGTGATTACAGCAAACCTTTATTTATTAGGTATAGAATCATGACTGTATTTTGTTTGTATATCTTTAAGGCTCCGACTCATGTGAAAGTTAATCTAGAAACTTACCAATTAAGATCCAACCTCCATAAGTATTCCACAAGAGGTAAATCGAATCTAAATACTACTTATTTTAGATTGTCATTAACTTACAACACATTTCACAATATGAACATACCACTGTATAACCATCTGCCTACTCAGTTGAAATCAGATGCTATCCAGAGTTTCAAGAATAGGGTATATACCTGGTTACTTACTCACCCACTATACTCATTGGATGAATTCTTTTGTGGCAATTTTCATCAGTGGGCAACCCTGCCTTACACCTCTTCCTAACGCTACCCATCAGGACTCTTCATTTCCCACTCGCACCTGAGCAGTCTAAGACATATACAGGTTGCGGATTAGCCTCCTTTCCCGCCAATCTATTCCTATTTCCTGCAATATACTCATTAGTTTTTCACAATTCACTCCATCAAATGCTTTTTCGAAAGCTACAAAACAGGCAAATACATCCTGGTTGTGTTCTATATTCCTCTCGATTAATAATCTCATTTCTGCAATGGCATCACACGTACCTCTCCCCTTCCTAAACCCTGAAAATGTCTCGCAAGTTTGATGGGCATTTAAACAAAACAGAGGGACAAGGTTAGAATAAAATTGATGTTGACTGATTGTCATTAATAATTATGAAGAGTTCACGGATTAAATGTTTAATTTTGTGTGTTCCGGGGAAGAAAGTGGTGATAATATTAGGGCTTTTTGGAAAGTTTGGTTTGATGAGGGGAGTGTATTTGGTTGAGGGTTAGGATTTTACTGCTCAGTAGCATTCATGGTACCTACATTTTCTCAGAGAGTCATGTAGCTGATACAAGTACTTCTGTTGGGAGGGGATGTTGTTGCAGAGACGGAAGCCACGGACTGAGAGAGAAAGGGATGGAGCGCTTTGTAAGAGGTGGATGGCAGCTGTCGAAATCAAGCTATTGTTCTTACTAGTTGGATTAACGTGGACTGAGGTATAAAAGGTATTGTTTTGGAGGTGAATGTTAATATACAGGAAAGTGTTATTCAAGTCGGGTATGGAAGAAGTGAATGATACTGATGAGAATTTGAGAGATGAAATAAAAGGAGATAAATTTTTGCGTCTGAGGAACCAAAGGAGGAAAATATCATTGATATAGTGGGCCCAGAAGAGTGGTTTGAGGGTTTATTATTGCAGAAAGTCATGTTTTAGTTTACCCATAAAAAGATTGGCGTATGTAAGAGCCATACGTGTTCCCATTGCAGTGCCTTTTATTTGTAAATATATTTTCTCGTTGAATTGAAAAGCATTTTTGGTGAGAACAATTTTACTCTGTTTGATGAGCAAATCTGTGGATGGGGTGTGTTGTGTGGATCGTAGGGAGAGTTAATATTGCAGGGCTTCTCAGCCTTCTTTGTTGGGAATGGAGGTGTACAGAGATGTATTGTCTATTGTGGCCATGAGAATGGTCGTGTTGTTGTGCTGAACCAAGCACACTGCATGTATCACATGCCTGCCTCCCACCCCCTTGTTCATTTCCCATTGGTCCCTTACCCCTCCCTCCCTCGACCCTACCCTGCACATGTCCCCTCCGCTATTCCACGAGAAGGCCAGTCTGAGGACAACAGCAGAGCCATTGAAACATCAAAACAATATATAGTGAGTGTCCTTTCTTTGTGTCCCTATGGTTTAAAAATCTACATCTGTATTTTTATGTGTATATATATATTTATGTATATATATATATATATAAATATATACATATAGTATTATTATGTAATCTACCCGTTAAGGTAGGTTTTTGGATGGACAAAGCTACTAAATAAAACCTTATGTGTCTCGTAAAAAACACAAAATCCAGCATCCTACTCCATCAAGTCCCTCTTCATCTCTGAGTGCTCTCTGCCTCCCTTCATCCCGTCCAACTTCCCTATCCTACTCCTTCCCTTTCCTCGTTGGTCTAACATTCTCCCCTCTATCACAGTCCTCAATATCCCACTGCCGGTAAATACCCCCTTCACTCTTTTTTCCTGCCTCTGTAGGATTGCTCCAAACAAGCCCATCTCCACGCCCACCATACCAAGTACTTCCTTGTTTGTTTTCTTCTGTGTGCATTTCACCTTCTCCATTCTTCTCCACACCCACATTTCAAAAGCCTCCAGTGTACGTCTATTCTCCTGCTTCAATGACCACATTTCCGCACCGTACATAGCCACGCTCCATATCAGTGTTTTTACGAGTCTTTTTTTAACATCCTTTCTCAACATCCCTGTCATCAACTCCCCCCTCCTTGTGAAAGCCTCTTTGCCTAGCACAATTCTTCTTCTTACGTCCCTACTACTTTGAACGTGTTGGTCCAAAAAACTACCGAGGTATGTAAACTTTCTATCTGCTCTGGTTTTTGCCCTCCTATTTTAATGTTTAGCTTAGCATTTTTCTTTCTGGACAATCGCTTAACCTTTGTTTTATTAATATTGATTCTCATCCCATTCTGTCGCACTGAATTTCCAATTCACTAAGCAATGCTTGCAAGCCCTTGGCTAACTGACAAACTAAAGCTTGGTCATCGGCAAACCTAACTGATTTTAAAAATTCCCAACCCACTTTCATTCATTCCTCCAGTTCTTCCCATGCCACTTTCATCATTTCCTCAGCATATAGGTTGAACAGTAACGGTGATAATGAGCAACCCTGTCTTACACCTGTTCCTAACCCTGCCCAACCGAACTCCCAATTCCTCACTCGTATCTGAGCAGTCTGAGACATATACAGGTTGCGGATTAGCCTCCTTTCCCGCCAATCTATTCCTATTTCCTGCAATATACTCATTAGTTTTTCCCAATTCACTCTATCAAATGCTTTTTTGAAAGCTACAAAACAGGCAAATACATCCTGGTTGTGTTCTATATTCCTCACGATTAATAATTTCATTACTGCAATGGCATCACGCGTATCTTTCCCCTTCCTAAACCCAAACTGATCCTCCCCTAAGTAATCATATGCCCCATTCTCTATCCTTTTGTTTATGATCCTGAGAACAACTTTAGCTGCATGGGATATCAAACCTATCATCCTGTAGTCCTCACATGATGTTCCCCTAACCTCTTTGGAATTGGAATTAAAAATGATCTCACAATGTCTTCCGGCCAGATTCCCTCCTCATAAATACTACGGATCAGCCCATATAGCCTCTTCCTCCCACATTTTCCTAAGCCTTTTAAAAGTTCGGCGGAAATGTTATCCATCCCCACAGCCTTATTTAGTTTCATCTCCCTTAATGCCCTTTCTATCTCATTGTCTAGTATGCCTGGACCTAAGCCATCTTCCTCTACGTCATGTTCCTCTTCTATGTCTAACCTTGTTGGTCTAAGTTCTTTATTATTCCTTCCATCTCTCTTGGATCTTCCCTGCATCCAATATTACCTTACCCACCTTATCTCTAACTGCGATCGTTGATCTCCCTTTCTTACTTCCCGATAAAGAGTTAACTTTGCTGTACAGCGCACCGATTTCACCCTTCCTCTACAGACTTTCCATATCCTCGCACTGTCTTCCACCATGCTTCTTTTGCTTTATTTGTTGCCCGCCTCAATTTATTGTTTAATTCTTTGTACTTCATTTTGCCTAATTCTGTATTTACATTCTTCTATTTTCGCCGGTCATCCATCTTTGTAATCATCTCATCCGTGATCCATGGTTTCGTGGCCCTTTTAGCGTTAACGATTCCAATAGTGTCTTTTGCAACTTTAGACAACCCTTTCTTGATACATTCCTATTTTTCCTTGATAGTACGTAGCCTTTCACCATCCGCCATGATTTCCTCTACCACCTGTTTGAATTCCTTCATTTTCAAACCATTTAATGCTTCTACATTCCATTTTCCAACTCGCTGCCCCTGCTGTATCTTTTCGAAACGGACGCTACAGTTCATAATAATTAATTGTGGTCTCAGTCCGCATCCGCTCCCGGGAAGCTGTGCGAATTTATCACACTGTTGCTAAACCTGTGCCTAACCAGGATATAATCTAGCTGATACCTCTCTGAGTCACCTGGCATTTTCCATGTATACCTGCATCTTTTGTGGTGTCTAAACCAAGTGTTGGTGGTGACTAGCCCGTCTCCAGCAGAACTTAACTGCTTTCTCCCCGCGGTCATTCCTTGTGCCTAAACCGTAGTCCCTGACCTCATCACCATCTCTTTCTTCGTCTACCGTCGCATTCTAATCCCCCATCACCATCAAATGTTTCCCTGCAGGAACACACGCGATTATGTCTCCTAACTGATCATATATCCAATCGACCTCCTCTGCCTTCTGGTTGCTCGGTTGCATGTATACCTGAATAATGACCAAGTTCGTCGGCTCTATTTTTATCTCAACTAGTAGTATTCTATCCGGTACCTGCTCTATATTGACTACGCTTTTCCCTACTTCTTCATTTAATACTATAGCAACCCCTCGTTGGCTCTTGTCCCCGCCGCTGTATATTATTCTATACTTATCACTCCAATAATTCCCGCTATCTTTCCATCTCACCTCGCATAGACCTAAAATATCGATATTTCCCCTTTCCATCTGTCGCTTATCATTCTCCAGTTTCCCTGTCCTCATCATTGTCCTAACATTCCACGTTCCTATTCTAATTAATTTGGTCTTCTTCTGCTGCGTTTTCTGTCCTGCTGCTGCCGGTTTTCTCTTGCAAGGGTTTCGTGAGATGACGACCGCGGAAGCCTTGCCTCTCCCGCTGCCGGCTACGACACACGGCCGATTGGGCCGAGCCCCATAGTTGCCAGGACTCAAAATCTTTGTCATGTTAATCTTTGGAATGGTAATTGAGGTAGTTTCCCGTTGCCTTCCTCAATAGTTTTTTTAACGTGACACCATGACTTCTTGGCCGCCACACTTTGGTCCGACGCCATCGCAGCCGCCTCACTGAGGAACAGACGCTGCGTGGACTACCTATCGTCTGGCTCCTAACCTTCGACCTATCTGGCATTGGTGACCCTTCCAGGAGCAATTATTATTACTCCCGCCAGCACAGCTCTAGGGGTCATCGAAACGCGCGAGCCATTCCACCACGTCATGATTGTAGTCCGGGGAGGGTTATATATATGTATATATATATATATATATATATTTCCAACAGGAATATTTTATTAGTTGAATAATATATCGGTCCTTTCTATTTTATAATTTCCATTTCATCTGTACTTATCGTCATTTTAGAGATAGCTTCACATACCTGTGATTATAAATATGAAAAAATAGCAGTCTTAAGTTATGTGAATATTTATTTATAAAATGAAAATGTTAAGGGGTTAAGAACCAATTTCAATTATATTTTGCAAAAAAATTAGTCTCCATTCATGCGGTAAATAATTGATAGTTACGACCAATGAATGCATTTAATCATAAATGCTTTTTACTATATCTACCGTAAGTATGCAGAAGATTAGAGCCAGGCGATTGAAATCAATTCCAAAGATGAGAAAGATCAAAATATCAAAAAAAACTATGAACGCGACGACAAAATATGTCGCCTCACTGCTTTTACGCTATGATTTGAAAGTCGAAACGAGACAAAGAGACTGCGGGAGATGCCGCAACAGTAACTTTTAACGGACACATCCGGCATCTCCCTCAGTTTATTTGGAATTTGTCAAGGTGTAAACAGATAAGTGTTTAAAAGTTGGCTCTTTAACCGTGTGGCGCATCCCGCACACGACTACAAATACCTGTGGCATTGTATGTACGGTATTTCGTCACAACATCTTGTTCCTTTTAAACCCTCAAAATTTCTGAGTTTAAGAGGAGGCCTCGATAGCAGAGCACAGGCATGTCCTGCCTGTGTTCACCGAGTGTCTCAATTTCGCCGGCGTCCGAGGCTTCGGCCGCCGGGATTCGGAGAGCGGCGCTGCCGGACTCTCTCGGAAGTCGAGGTTCCGATCGTGTTTTGTGTCGAGCGGCGGTTGACCGCCTAGTTCATCAAGAAGCGTGCGGTTTGACTCTCGACTTCTGCTGCCGGGAAGGCCGTGCTTTCGTTCTGTTTACTGGATCAAGACTGGCCTTGACTTTTGGTGTAGAGCTTAGGCTCATTTTTATTTGCTACCAACGGTCGCGTGTAGCGGGGAGGGAGTGCGCAATAGTGTTTATTTCTTTCTTGGAGTGCTTTCGGTGCACTCTCCATGTTTTCGCGCTGGCGTGCTCAATTTGATTTGTTTCAAAATGGTCGTACATCACGTGGACACGCTCGCCTTGCAAATTGACGATAAGGCGAAGGCCCCTGCTCCGTTGGAGGTCCACCTCCTTACACTAGAGTTACTGGGCCTCACACCAGAAGAGATTGTGGATATCTAATTTGGATATAACCGCCATTTGGTATTCCTGAAGTTGGCAACTGAAGCTACTATGAAGAGGATTCTATATTTTATCCCACGAAAGCTACCGTTTCAATCCCTAAAGATCCGAGGACGACGATTCAATTGACGAGACCTTCGGTAGCCTTTGTAATGTCTGGGTTCTTCGTCTTCCCGTGGAGACCCCATTGGAAGATATAACAAGTGAGCTTCAACGTTTTCGAAAAATCCATCGCTCGTGGGAGAACAGGTGGGAGGGCGACAAAATGGCGCGCGTGCTGACAGGTACGACAGTGGTGCGGATGACGGTGGAAAGAAATATCCCGTCGTTCCTCCACATTGGCGGCAACCGGGCCATCATTTAATCTACGAGGGTCAGCGACGCACCTGCGCCCGTTGCAACCAAGAAGGCCAAGGTGGAGGAAAGCCAAGGTGTCGGAAATATTCCCAGGGGTCCTCTAGAGGTGGACCAATTCGATCGATCTCCTCCGGTTTCTCTCAACGGAGCCCCTTCGGCAGATGACCTCCAGTCCACTCCCGGCCCCCCACGAGGCCACCTCCTGGGTTGGGCCGGTTATCAGCTGTGCTGCTTAAAAGAAGGCCCCCCGTTGAACGCTGCCGAGTTACCCGCTCTTCGTAGAGACCACGGCTGGGTCTTCTTCTTCGGACGAGGTCGAGGGGGAGGTATGCAGTGACAACTTGGGGCCTCGATCGTCGGCCCGTCGGACGAAACGCCCCGGGAAACGGCGAAGCTGTTGTCGCCTGGGCTCGAGCGGCGACCGAAGCGACGTAAGCCAAGACCAGGACTCTGGTAAGCGATGTCCGGTGCCCATAGCTGTCCTCTCATTCCACCAATTAATATTATTTTGCTTAATATTGCTGGTGTTTATAGCGCTTTAAATAGTGCAGTCCAACGTTTTCTCCGCGATCTCAGGGCTGATGTAATCCTCCTTTAAGAGGTAAAAGAGGACATACTCTGGGATACAAACATCTTTCAGGCTTTCGGCAATTTCGCCGAAAGTCATTCTGGCACCACCACCCTAGTCCGAAATGGCATTCCGTTCTCTCATGTTCGCCGCCACGCTTCAGGCCGAAAAACGTTCGCTATCGTGAATGGTATCCATATCACGAACCTTTACGCTCCCTCCGGTGAGCGCGCGAGGGCCGAGCGCGAATCATATTTTAATGAACTCCTTCTCCCCTACCAGTATTCTTTCTTGGGGAGGGCCATATTGGGCGGAGATTTCAACTCCATCTACCGCCGAGAGGGTAGTGCCTCGAAAAGGCATGGGGTGACATAATATCCAAGCCGGGCACTCTCACTGATTCGAGCGATTGACGCAGTGCGTTCTTATTGTGCCGGTCCCACCCCCTTCACGCGATCAGGGCCTAACTCTCGGACGCGGATTAACTGCCTCTTCGTCTCGGCATCCCTAAAGAATGATGTTTAGAGAGTGGACACGTGCCCCTACGCGCGGAAGGATCTGGCCAGAAGTTTTCGTCCTCAGCGTCTACCCAGTTAGTGAGGGGTGCCTGAACTTCCTCCCGGAATGGCGCCACCTCAACTACATAGCCCCTTTTTACCTTTTGTTCGCTGCTACGAATGTTACAAAGTAATATGGGGACATTGCCTTCAGGTGACACCGAAGCAATGCTCGGCAGAATAAATAAATCTCTCTCGCTTCCAATGACTCGCACTTCTTTGCCTTCAACCATCTGACTCTTTATCTTCGACAACACAACGGATAACCGCGGTACTCTAATAGATTCCTCTGATACAATTTTGCTCGATCGGCCAATCCCATTACTAGCGCCAGTCTGAGTTTCGCGAACTTTGCCATCGCACAAGGGGACAACAAATCTATCCTCTCTTACTGGCGAAAAAACACAATCATCACCCAACTTCTTTATCCCAAACCGGGAGTCGGAGGAAACCTCGAAGACATCGCCATTAACTTCGTACCTAGCGGTGCAGCTTGCTTGCGACGCGGGTGGCAACCTCTCTATGACTCTTTCGGCCTTCGCCACCTCTGCTAATTTCTGTGAATACTTATTTAGAGATCCGATATCCTTATTCCCTTCTGTCGATTCCTCCGTCGTTACTTGAAAACAAATTCCCTCCATACTACCGTTTATTCGCGAGTTACATTTCATTATCTCTGCCGGAAAAGTACTTTGGTTTTTATTGTCGCTTATCGTTTTTTCCTCAAGGGATGCTAAATTATACGTGGCCATTTGCGAATCATTGCCATTAATTATACCATAAATGAAAGAATCAAACGCCTTGACCTCTTCGGAAACTCCAATTTCATGGGCGCCTATGGGCTCGATCATCTGCGAAGTTACGCCATTAGATTTAAGGTCTGTCTCGTTTCCCTCACCCATTCTTATTTTCCGTTTATTGAACGATATACTTTTCCCGTAACAAACCATAAAATCAAGGCAACAATTTCAGAGTGTTTAAATCATTCGCCTTGACTGGGATTCAAACCCAGATCCCGCAATATCCGGTTGAGTGCTTTAGCCACTTAAGCTACCGAGGCGTCCTCTTAAACTCTGAATATTTGGGGCTTTTAAGGGAACAACAGGACTCGACCGGATATTGAGGGATCTGGGTTCGAATCCCAGTCAAGGCGAATGATTATTACACTCTGAAATTGTTGCATTGAAATGCACATTAGCGGATGACTCCGTTAAAAGTTACTGTGGCGGCATCTCCCGCAGTTTCTTTGGAATTCATAAAATCAAGGCCTAGAAGACCGTCATAGTTCGTTTCCCCCAAATCCACTACTAAGATGTCATGGGGATATAATTTATGATCAATCAAAAATTGCACGAACTCTCTCCGATGATTAGCAAGGGATGACCTGACGCGCTTCGCACCCGAGAATTGTAATCAGAATTCCTTAATTGGCCAAAAGGAAATTTTTTACTATCAATGATGGTAACGGCTGCTCTCGTTTCCACTAGAAAACTGTTATCTTTCTTAAAATTATACACTACTATTGTCCATCCTGCTTCTTGAGTTACCACTAGAATTAAATCTGTCCCGACCTCCCAGTCGGGAGATCGGCGTTTCCCGCCACGAAGGGATTTTCGCGCCTCGGGCAGCGTCTGGGAAGATGGCCAGTCCTTTGACAAATGCCTCATTTCACGAGCGGGCAATCTTTAGCCATATGATTTTCATTTCCACAATTTAAACACAAAGACGGCCTCGTTCCCCTCTCCCTCTCTCTACACGCTCGACCAATGTGACCGGTTTTACCGCAGCGAAAGCAAACGCGTGCGCCGTGATTATCTATCCTTCGGTGTCCCTACTTGCACCGGGGGAAGCAGTCTTACTTTGGAACCCCTTCCGACAGCCTGTGCGGCGTTAATTTGTTCCACGGGAAACTGCCAACCTGCAACATTTGGCGGATTCGCGTTCATACCCTACCAAGGCGTTATATTTGGAGATGGCGGCCACCTAGGGGGTTACTGACACAACCACGCATGAGACTGTTGTGGTGAATTTACGTCTCTGTTGACGGCGTAATTTCTGACGCTAGCTTCTTCAACGCTTGTGAACCCTTCTGTCTCAATCAAGTTTGTTGGATTACGAACCAACACAAACCTACCAATCTCTTCCTTCAGCCCAATTAAAAATTGCACAAGAAGTCTACCTTGAATTCTTCGCTGTTTCTGAATCAATCTCGCCCCATGACTCGCGTAGCCTACGGGCGACATGGCGCAATCTGGTTGGAAATTCTGCGACGCTCTCCAGCGGTTTTTGTACGCAAGTGTTAAATATTTTTTCTAACATGATTGGAGATGCCTTTAGTGAAAATATCCTTTTGAGATTAATGGAAAAGTCCGCGTATGAACCTAATATGTGATGATTTGCAGAGACCAAATCCGCGGCGGTTCCTCCAAGCCGAAGTTGAGGGACTCCTAAGGTCTGTGCTTCATTCCAACTACTAAGATGACTTTCAATACGAACGCTTTCATAAAATTTGCCAACCCCAATCTCATCTTCCCCGCTAAACGTTGGAATTAAATGAATCTGGCTGCCAATAGCGGCGGTTTGCGCTGCTTCTCCGCAACCATTTTGCGGACTCGCGCTACTTCCCGGCTGATCTAACACATTAACCAAAGGTGTGAAGTTGAGTGCACTGCCGAATTTCAATCCATTTGCGGTTTCTTGATAATCGAGAAAAGGGTTAGGGTTCCCCAGTCTATGAGGGTTAAGGCCATCCATCGAGAAATTCAACCCAATGCTAATTACATTAAAATTTCACTGCGCTTAATTAATTTATTTTTTCATACTCCGAGTGTATGCGATACCCATGGTGGGCGGGTAATGGGCTAATTGATGGTTCCTGATGAAGTGACGCTTAGTTTAATTGCGCGTAGAGAATCGCGATGAGGTTATAGCACGTGTCTTAAAATAATAATTCGTTAGGTCAGCACAAATTAGAATATCCCACCTGTCAGAGAAAATACGGAACTTCCGATTTAAAGACGTAGACGGGCACATGATAATCTATGAGACACTGTCGCATACACTGAATAAATCACTAGTCCAACCGTGCAACCCCTCACCTGACACCAATATGTCGCAAGAGGGGTTTCTATAAGCGACACAAAGGGTATCGGGGAAGGTTAGAGTAACTACACCGAGTATTACCAAAGCAGCCGTATATTACCCAACATCAGTCATAATGCACCATTTACATAAGTATAAGGAAATTATGGATGGCTAGACCCTCGGTAAACCAACGCGAGTGCGGACAGAATTAAAATGGCAGAAAATTACCTGGGACAGGATAAATGCAGGGTGGACGCGGTCACGAAACACATAACCTAGGCAGAGCCCTCGTCCGTCGGAAAAGAAGGGAGTATGGCAGGGTGGACGCGGTCACGACACGCATAACCTAGGCGGAGCCCTCGTCCGTCGGAAAGGAAGGGAGTATTGCAGGGTGGACGAGGTCAAACGAACGTAACCTTGGCAGAGCCCTCGTCCGAAGTTTAGTCAGGAAGAGGACACACTGTCGCAACAAGCGCAACATAGCCGAAGCATCGTGCCCTACCGGTCACCGCCAGATAACCAACTAACTGCTTTTTGCCCGGCGACCAGGGCTTTTATACCCAATTTAAGATTCAGGGGAGGAATACTTTAGAAACGTTGTATTTGGTCACGTGGGACATTCGGAGGAGCCAGGGAAGGAGTACCATGTCGCATACTTGCGACAATAATTATTAATTTTTGCAAAGTTACCATCTAGAATTTCGTTTAAGTACGAGGGTCATCCGGAAAGTAGTACCCGTTCGTGAAATAAAGACACAAAAGTAAATATTAACAAACATAAAAAATTTTATTTGAAAGAGGATACTTTAAACTACTTCTCAACATAATCTCCAAGCAAATTAAGGCATTTGTCATAACGTGTGACAAGTTTCTGTATTCCTGCTGCATAGTCCTTCGCCGCCAGCTCATTGAGATACGCGAGGGACCCATCTTGCACAAATTTTTGCATAATGCAGATGGTGTTTAACAATTTCATGAACAATTGTTCGAGAAACATTGGGAAAATGCTCACAGATGTCATCAATTGTGACGCGCCGATCGTTCCTCACGAATTCGTCAACTGAGCTCACCAGTTGGTCTGTAATGACAGACGGTCTCTCCGAACGCTCATCGTCGTGTGTGTTCCCCCTCCCCATGTTGAAGTTGCGACACCACCGCCGAACAGACGACTCGTCCATTACATTGTCTCCATACACCTCCTTTAATTGGCGATGAATATCACATGGGCGAACGTTTCTTGCATTGAGGAATTTAATCACTGCCCTCACTTCACAACTGGCGGCGTTCTCAATTTTTTTAAACATTGTAAACAATCACAGAAACAACACAGGCAATGCTAGCGTCACGCAACTTGGCTCAGAGAAGGCAGACAAGCCACTGAAGCTATCTGACCTCGTCCAGCGGCTACTCGCGTCGTCAGCACTTCATGCGGCACGAACGGGTACTACTTTCCGGATGACCCTCGTATATTGAGCTCTGTTGTTTGAAATATTAATTAATCTTACTTCTAATGATTTAAACCGAATAGAAATAATTTTAAAATCAAATATTTTCTCAAACAACATTGTTTTACTATTTTTACATTATAAACGAATATATTAAGAGCAAATAACTTTAAAGAGCATACTGTATTTCATTAATGAAATAAGACTGGATCTGAACTCCAATTTGAAACTTTTCGTTCTTCACTTCTTTGTTACTATTGCCATGGTGACGTCGTCACCAAATGTTCAAACCAATCAAACTTAATTCTCAAGTAATGTATTAGATTGTTCTGTCACATTTTAAATTTCACATATCGCTAATGCCTTTGAGCATACTGTGCTTACCTGTAGAAATACACAATACACGTTCATTAAGGCTATATAGTATTCATTCTCAGATTCAGAATGCACAAATTATTTGATTGCATTGTGAATTAATGGGTGACATTAAAGGATCAACCGTAGCCAAAAGTTGTATTGCACTGTTTGGAAGAATACATCTCCTCTTTGAGGTGAACTGTCTCATTGTCTATTTTAAGGTTATTTATGTGTATTTGAACTTCTTCCTATTTACGCCACACATGGAAAGAATGGACTGGTGATATCTTTTATGAAACATATATATTTTAAATTCTGGAGAACGCCTAATTACATTCACAACAAGATTACCAGCTGCTGAGATAGTTGTCTTTTAATTTGTTCTGATGATAAACTCTGCTTGAATTGACTGGAGTATCCATCTAAGCGTAGAAAATATATATGTTAATGCTCCTTTTTGAAGTAATTATGGTCTATGTTTTGGATGGAATTGAACAGGAATCAAGTGCCAACCTACAGCTGTAAATAGTGTCAATATAAATTGAAAATAATACTTAATAATATATTCCATGATCAACCAATACATTGAGACCAAATTATTCAAAGTGGATTTTTAAAATACAATTTATTGAAAGATTCAATATTGAAAAATTAAACATAAAATAAACTGTATTTAATACTCGCTTGGTAGATGATAGGGCTTCTTAAGTTATTTCCACAGCCATTTTGCAATTACCCAATTGGGTGCCACAAATCCCATATTATGAAGCACTCCTTTTTAATTACAGTGTTTTAAAATGAATTCATTTCTTCATCTTCATTATATTTGATTGGCATCTATAGGCTTAGAAATGCCATTTATTTTAGAATATATGTATGACATATATAAGTCAATTGTTTTAAATGCACGCGATTTCAAAGCCATTTAATAATGATTGATTCCATGCAGGTTCATTGAGTTTAATTTATTTATTTTTATAGGCTTTATTTTCAAAAAAAATTCAGAATCAATCAAAACAGATTTCGATGAAATATTGGAACAGTTTAAGATGATGAGAAGTCTCCTTGAATTATATAGTTTGTGTTCAAAAATTACAAAATATCAAACCAATTTAATGGCAGACTCATTTAAAAAGTTATTAATTCATTTATGCATTCATTGTCATTTAATTTTGGACAATTTATCAACCCAAATTAACATAAACATATTAAATATTAATCTTCATTACCTCAGAATAAAACATCCAGAAACGGACATTTTCCTAGATTTATGAAGAAGGTTTGATTGCCCAATTGCTTGATGCGTGAGTGTTTTGGTGTCCGATGGATTCCCAGCAACATCACTAGTCAACACTTCCAAGATTTCCTTTGACTGCTTCTCATCCTGTTTATTTAGAGATTGATGAAACTGCTGGAATTCTTCAATGCTTTCGGGCATTAATTGATCATTACTCAATTGAACTAATACCTGTGGAAATCAAGTTATATGCTGACCACTGTACTGATTCTTTTGTTTAAAAAAATCAAGTTTTATAGATTGGTAGTGAATAAATACTAATGAAATTAGTGTGTTGTTTTCCATTGATCATTCTTCATAAAACTATGAGCAAACCAGTTCAAGAATGATATTTGTCAAAGAGATTCTCACTCCATTCTCTTCAAATGTTATGCCACAGCATAGATATGTGCTCGTCAAACACCATCTGCATTTTGCAGACAATGGTACCTTTATGAGGGATATACATCCTTGTGTCAAGCTGAATGAAATAAGCCCTCTGCTTGTATTTCTCAACAAAAATATCTCAAGTTTGTTGACACCTGAGAGGAAGATTTCTATTGATAAAAATGTTATTCTGTACAAGGATGAGCTCTCAGTGATGCAGTATGTTTCCTTGAAAGGAGCCAGATTTGGGGTGGAAACGTTTAGATTTGCTAAGCCTATGTCTGGATATATATGGTCATTTATTATTATTTCTACAGGAAAAAGGTGGGTCATGATAGTCCAGGAGGGTAGAGCATTGGACTATTGGTCCTGAGTTCAAACCCCAGGCAAGGCACTCAGGGCACCTGATGCTCCAGTCAAGCTATGTGATTTTTCCTGGTACCAATCTTCCTGGTAAACCTTATCTGCCACAGTGAAAGTAACTGGCTCCCCTTAATACCCTGATGTGTGAATTTCACAGACTGTATAGAGCTAAGTACTGGGTGAACTCTACCTTCACCCATAAAGCGACCTTCCAGCATTGATTACTGTGCTTATGGTACACAGGAAATGGTCAGTATTGAACGTGGAATATACCAATCTTCCTAATACATCCTTAGATTGTGCTAGCAGTAATGAAACCTCTGCTAGGTCAAAGAACATTGCCTGACTGCAGACAACTATTACACCTCCACAGAGCTGGCTGATTTATTGGTTTCGAAAGGAACCGATAGACATGGGACATTGAGAATTAGAAGGAAGGAAGTACTAGATGACGTATAGACTGAAGAAGTTTAAAAAGGAGGAATTGACTGCCCTCCAGCAAGGCAAAGTGATTGCTATGAATTGGGAAGATAAGATGGGCGTTCAGTCTCTGTACCCTTTACAGTACATAATATGGAATTTGTGGAATATAAATGAAAAGGATATGGTGCTATAAAAGCCAAAAGTTGCTGTTGTGTACAATAATACAATAGGTGGAGTAGAAAGGGAAGATCAGCACCTGACAAATTTCCCCATTATGAAAAAGGGGTTCAAATATTATTTAAAACATTTTTCACTTGTTGGACCAGGGCACATGGAATGGATTTCTGTTGCAGAGAAAGGGTGGTGGACCAAAGGGTAAGTTCAGAATTTAGAATCAAACTAGTGGAAGATGTAATTGAGAGGTACATTGCATATGATATAACATGTGAGGGTGGAAGGCCTTCAGTAGAACCAAATCCTTGATCCTCTATTTAAGTTACAATTTCCCAAGTATATTCAGCCTACAGAGAAGAAGGAAAAGCTTTGTAGGATGTGTGCAATTTGTTGTGCCAAAAGGGATGGAACAAGCAAAAAGATTGGAAAAGAAGCGAGGTGGCATTTCCAAGCATGCCACAGCCGCTAAGAACAGACATGTGATTTTATGAACGGGTGGAGATTTTCGTGTGTTTTAAAAATATGGTTAAAAGAATTCGTAAATCATGCCTTAAGTTTCTACGTCATATCATTTTAATCGCCATGTTCTTTCGTCATCCTGTTTTTCAACAGGAATTAATAATTCTAAATCCTCGATGACTTCATTTGCGTGTGAGAGATTCTGAGCAACTTTCTTTTGCCGCTGTGTTTGTAATTAAAAATTCGAAAATTATGAAGAAATGTTGCTGTTTCTCTCGCTTTTAATACACAAAACATTCTATATAAAAATAATTTAATTAGAATGAGCCAATTGCGACATGCCATACATCTTCAATCGTTTTCTCTCTGAATATTTTGATTATGCTGATTAAATCGTAAACAATTTCTTTCACTTTTTCCACGTTTTTTCATTGGTCGTTGTTGATGCGAAAGAAGAATGAGGGTCCTGCTACCGACCAACCAATCGATGCTTATGGACTGTGCCGTTAGCTGCATCTTATACCAATATCCAGCTATGCTGATCAATGGTCGTAGGATATAAGTGGTTTATGGGCGAAGTTAAGCTAGTGAGTATATTTTATTGCAGTTTGTGACAGTATTATATTTGGAGATTATGACTGCCTATTTATGCTTGCTTTAGCACAATTGTATCTGATATGGGGATTATCAGGATAATTCCATAAAGGTTCTAATAATGGGTTACCAGTATTTCCTATTGCTTGTTGAAATGACGTGGCTAGGTCGCTTAGATATGTTGGAAGGTCCGGTATTTTTAGATCCGTGTGAATATCTGAGTTTCTTACAAACCAGGCGTCATTAGCAAGGGTTCGTAGAGTATTATTTTGGAAGCATGTCATTTTCTTCAATTTGGTTGCGGCTATTGAACCCCATGCTGGGTAGCCTTCTGATAGGTCGTATCATAGATTTAAAGAACAGTACCTTGGTGAGAAGACGGAGGGGACTGGTGCGTTTGATGAGGGGATAGAATAAGAAAGCGGCTGAATTGGCCTTGTTGAGTGTGTGCTTGCCAAGTGAGTTTACTGTCCATTTGTACACCAAGAAATTTAGCTGATGATGCCTGGAGGATTATTTCCCTGCCATAGTAGATATCAGTGATGTGAGGATTCTTCCATTTTCTGGCGTAGTTTACGTTTACGCATTTTGTGGTGTTAATGGTTAGTTTCCAATTGGTCATCCACTCTGCTCTGCTCTTAAGGTGTTCTTGGACATTTTTTGCGGCATGATTTGGGTCAAAGGAAGTTGACGCTCTAGCTCAGTCATCCTCATAGCGGTAGCTTTTGGGTCGGAGGGGAGGTCGTTAATATAGAGGTGTAATAGGACGGGTGACAAAATTGATCCTTGAGAAAAGCCTGAGGATATGGACCGGGTAGTTATTTGGCATTGTTAAGGGCTACAAAGAACGTGCGGTTTGAAAGAAAGGAGGGTATGGTCTTATTTAGGTTTACTGATATGTCGGTTTTAAGCAGTTTATGTATTAAACCAGTTCGCCAGAACTTGTCAAAAGCTCTTTGGAGATCAAGGAAGACTACTTGGGTGTGCTTGTGGATGTGGAAGCCGAAAGTGATCTGTTCAACCAATCTTGTTATTTGCTGAGTCATGGAATGGCGACGGCGGAAGCCAGTGTTCTCAGGTCTGATCAAGTCTAGGGCCGTGATTTCTTCTTGTAGCCTGTTTAAGATGCATTTTTCTGGAAGTTTGCCCATGCAGGGGAGCAGGCCACTGGGTCTATAGTTCAGGATATAAGAAGGATTTTTATCGGGTTTTGGAAGGAGTATTATCTTAGCTGTTTTCAATGCCTTTGGGAAGTACGATTGGGAAAGACAGGCGTTGAGGATAGAGAGTAGGTGTTTGATAAAAGATTTAGGAAGGTTGTTCAGGTGAAGGTAGGAGATTTGATCGGGTCCTGGTGATGACTTGGTTTTGGAGTGGGACATAATGGAGTAAAGTTCTTGAGGAGTAATTTACAGGAATATGTGGAATGGGCAAAGTGACAGGCCATAGACACTGATTAATGCTTCTGAATCCAACAAGGATGTATTATTGTTTTTAAAAATGCATTCGAAGGAGTCGGCAGAGGTATTTGCTTTGTTGCTGTCATGGTATAGTGCTCTCCCATTATGTGGTATTGGCGGGCTGGGTACCTTTTTCCTTCACAGACAGCGGGCTAGGGTCCATACCGAATTATCCCTATGTTGGAGTGAACTTATTTTCTCATGCCAAGCTTTTTTCCAAGTAGTTGTAGGGCTTCTCTAGTGTTCCACAGTTTGAAGAGAAGTTCACAGTGAACAATGCCTTCTCTGTAATTGGCTGTGTGTGGACCACCACAGTTCATGCATTTGGCTGGGGAGGTTTTGTGTTTCTGGCATTCTCTATAATGGTGAATGCCAGCACATTCGGTGCATTGAGGTGGGAGGCCGCACGTCTTGTAGGTGTGCCCATTGCATTGGCAACTTAGGCACTGTGGAGGTTCAGGTGGAGGTTTGTATGGTTCCACCAAAGTCTTAAGGTGGAGAACCAAATTTAGCTCTAGAAATTCTTTAGAGCAGGAGGAGACCTGGATTCGGACTTGGTAGGGCAGGAGAGGGATGGGGACGATTCGTGGGAGCTCGGCATTAGAGTTGGCGCCCTTTCTGCACTCCGAAAACAGTTTGGTCGGGTGGAACGCAGTTGAGAGGTATTCTCCGCAGAGAAGCCAATGTCCGCCAGAGCTTCTTCAATGTCTTCTTTTGGGATATTTGTGGGTATTCCCCGAAGGACAAAATGAGGATTTTTGTTTGATTGAAGTTGGTACGTACCTGTATAGTATGCGTAGTTACTGGAGGTGAGTTTTTTAGTGACAGCTCTGAAGTTGGAGATGGTTTGGCATTGAACTCGAATCTCATTGCGAATGAGATTTGCCACAGGAGGAATTGTGCAGGCTTGCCGGATTTCATTGTATTTAATTTGCCAGTTGGTTATGTCCCAGAGAAAAATGGGAGGGATACGGGGTTTAGGAGGTGGAGTGGGCTGAGCTTCAGTGTCTGCATCTTCACATGAATTTTCCTCATTTTGGTCATCCTAGGGGGAGGGGGAGAGGCAGGTGAAGCGGTTACATGTGGAAATTCGAGAGAATTGCTGGGCAGATTGGTTTCTGGGCTTTCGTTTGGTGGAGACCGTTTGGTAGGGCTAATCGGCAGGAGCAGAGCGCTTGATTGTAGGACTTTGGGTTTGGTATATAGGTTAGGCTCTTGAGTGGATTGAGGAGGAGTTTTACTCCCAGCGCACCTTGGCAAGTGGGCTGACGAACTAGGGGGGTCCTGCTCCAGGAGCGTCACGCTTTATATAGCATCGCGCCTTTTGGGGGATGACATTACATTGGCAAAAGTAGTGAATGAAAATCATACAAAAATAATAATTAAAAAAACATTTATCTTCACATTGTTCACTTGTGAAATTCGTAACACTACATTAATGCAGTAACGTCGGCATTTTCTTAGCCTGAGTGTTCGTAAAAAAAGTCATAGAATAACAGCAAACATTAAAATATAAGTACATGTGACTAGGGTTAAAATGAAGGAGCACTCCGTCTTTGTTTTCCTCTTTCCTCAAAGCTTGCACTAATATTCACGTGAGCACTATACACACCGTCTGGAATAATAGAGCGAGGAGCATGCAGAGTCCGCTTGTCCAGCCGGTCTTCTTCTCCAGGAACCACGTTAACTCCTCAATGCAGCCATAGAAGAAGGTCATAAAGTTGAAGGACTAGCATACTAGTAACACAGTTATTGGCACTTCTGAAATTCGGTTTCCGGGCGGCGTTTGCGGCTCTTTGCCTGCGATTGTGCTTGCGGTGGGTGTGGTGGAGAGGTTTCCTGGCTCTCGGGGAATTTCCTGGGTGCTAAGGGAGTGTGGCAAGGGACCTTGGGATAGAAAGGGAGTAACTGTTGCAGGTAACTTGTCGCATCACCGAATTGGGTGGGCGCATTAGGGGCCAATCGATGTCCTTCCAGGTGTCGAGGCCGCCAGGTGGTTGTGGTCGCGACAGCAACATTGCGTCCATCGTCTTCCGTGCATCGGGCATCTTCTTCCCATGTGGAGGCGGTCATGGTCATCAAAGGTTGGGTCAGGGAAGGCACCAAGTGCAGATCCTTTCCAGGGATGGGCGCATACTCGGGGGTGAATGGGATACTCCATTCTGCATCGGCGTCCAAACTGCATCTCCGCCTCTGAGAGTCCTCGCACTTGCAAGTCGGACACATCACTTCCAAAAATGGCAACTAATTTCCTCCTCTGGGGTACCATTGCTCCAGGCAGTCTCAATCCGTCTGCTGGTTAAGAATGGATTTTAGGATTAGAGGAAAGTTCTCTACTAGGTAACGGTCGGAGAATATTGGGGAAAGAGGGATTGGAAGGAGGACTTGGAGTTGCAATATAATCTTCAAGGCCTTCGAAGTTGGATGGTGATAAGGAGACACGAGCGGGTTCTTTTGGAGAGGGGTATGCTGGAGGTTGCTCGGCGTCTTGTGGTGCAATGCCGTCACCTAAAAACAGGGGTAAGGGATTATCTGGCGGTGAGGGTAAAAGGTTACGCATATAAGCTAGGAGACGTCTTCCGTGTTTCAGGTCCTCTATGTCTGCGATAACCGAGCGTCTAACTTTAATTGTTTTGGAGGGTCCTCTCCAACGGGAAACTACCTTCCGTGCTTGACCACTTGGTGCTTGCTTGGTGCTTGCTGTTTCGATAAGTGAGCAATGCAAAGCCCAGTTGTTCGTCCCAATCAGAGTGGTCTTGGGCTGTATAATGGGGATGACGGAAACAAAGGAATGGTGTGCATGCCCTAGACGACCATTTGAGGTGGGGTTATATGGAGAGAAGTGAAGATAGATTTTATTTTCAGTTCCCTGCAAACGTTTTTCATTAGTTCTGAAGTGAAGTTTGCACCTCTGTCTGCCAGTAAATATTTAAGCACACCGTGACGGCAAATTATGTGCTCGACAAAAAATCCTGCTACTGTTTTGGCCGATTGATCTGGAATCGTAAAGGCTTCATGATATCTTGTGAAATAATCTTGGCGAGTTAAATGATATTGGTTAACTCGGAGGGATAGGGGTAGTGGTCCAACAATATCCAAAGCTAATTTCTCAATTGGGTAGGCGGCTTCAACCAGTGGCTGTAATGGAATATTATTCACGCGTAATTTGCTCTTTTGGCATTCGATGCAATGCTGAACGTACTGGAGGGTGTCCGAATAACAGCCTTTCCAGTTGAAGTGTCGCTGGACGATTTCCACCATTTTCTCGATTCCGCGATGATTCCTGATAGGAAATTATCGTGGCAACGAGTCAAAATGAATTTCCGCATATTTTTGGGTGCACATATTATAAAAATTGGCACAATCTCCGAAGGGTCAACTTTCTATAGCACATTTTCCTCATCGTAAAAGTAGCCGGACTAATGGGAACTCCTTGAACCCGTCCCATCGCTATTCTCCACGAAGTCATTCAGTTTATGAAACAGTATTGCACCGTGTCGGCCTCTTCGAAGGGTCCTAATGGGGGATTCTCGCACGAAATGAAATCTTCTTCCTCACCTTTACTGCATACAGATTCTAAAGACATCATGTGGTCAGGTTCGAGTTTAATGGTCTTGTTCTCAAAATAAATCTAGCTACGATACTTTTTCATAAAATCCAAGTCAAATATGCCTTCATTGAGTGGGTCCCCTAGATTTATTACAAAAGCATCATGAGGGTAAACACGATTGTCTATACAGAGAGGTACGCGACTCTGACCGTTTGTCATCAATACATGACCTGAGGTGCTTCTCACTCACGCGCGGTCGTACGGGGCTATTCCTAATGTATCTAAAAGGAACACTCTTTCGTGAAGTATCGTGACCGCCGCGCCTGTGTCTACAAGGAAGTTACGTAATTTTCCTATAATCTGCACGCTAATCGTCATTCCTTTCACTGGAGTGATGGATAGGATGAGGTCTTCCCCAACCCGCTGGTCGGGGTCATCCCGTTTCCCGAGGCCATTCGGTTTGAGCGCTCTGGACAATTAATTGGAAGGTGGCAAACTTCCTTACATATTCCGATGCATAGCGGGGGACAGTCTCGGGAAATATGTCTCCTGGCTTCGCAGTTAAAACTAGCTCGAGTTTTAGAGCGACAATCACGAGCTTTGTGGCCCGCGCACCCACAGGAAAAGCATTTTGCAGCATATCCGGTATTTGAGGTGTTAGCTGTAGCATTCGGCCGCATAGGAGCTTCGTACCAGGCGGGTTTACTACCGGCAGAGTTATTTTGGGGCAAAAAGTGAGCGCTTCTTGAGTTCTGCAGCGTATTAACTTTTGCTGAAGCCAGTAGTTGAACGCAATTTGAAAACATCCTTTCTAGGGAGAGGAGGGAAACGCGAGCTAAGAACTTCTTACGCGGGTTTCTGGAAGAACTTTTTAGCCTCTCTAGAATGTGAGGATTGGCCAAAGCATATTCTGCCGCCGTCCCATGCAGGTGTAAACGGGTTACGCAAAGAGTATAAGTTTCATTCCAAGAGCTAAGGTGCCTCGTGATTTTTAAGCATTCTAAAAATTTTTCGACCGTCACATCATCGTCACCGCTAAAATTCAGAATGAAATAGACATGGTTCCCCAATGTGTTGCTTGTGAATGGATTATTCCCTGTAGGAGAGGCTGCGGTGGCAGGCTCAATTGAGTGCACAGAAGGATCGAAATCATCTAGGTTAGTGGAACCCCTTAGTGAAGTCGACTCAAAATGGGGAGAGAAATGGTTTAGCGGGGAATAACTAGGCATAGCCATGACGGTAAACAGTAGCACGCGACACAGAAATATGAAAATGAATGCAGGTTACACTAGATTAGCCAGAGCAATAAGTTCAAACTACATACACAAAAGGGAAAAAACAAAATTATCAGTGGATAAGATTCCAGTAGTTCGATGAGGAATTGAAAAATTATCTTGGAATGTTAATGAACCACTTGGGGGATTAAGTTTTAGGTTACGGGTTCGAGACTCAAAATTTGACATTCGATCTCCTATTTGACATTACAATGACGCGAACTTATCCTTACTACCCCAATGCCTATGTCATGCAAACAGACGACCCGCCAATCTCAAAAACCTTCTTAGATCCACCAACCCTTTGGCACCCCCCCCCGTAACAAATTTCCTGATATTTCCCCTACATGCAACCATCCCCGATGTAAAACCCGTCTTCTTATTGGGTCTACTCCCCACTCCCTACATTCTCTCATTGCCCCCTCACCACGTTCCCACACTAATTGCCTATCAAAAAACATAATTTATCTTTCTCCATGCAGACATTGCACTTCCTTTGACAGAGGCAAATGCATTACCCCCTTATCTGTTCGAATGAATAATCACCGGTACTCCTGCAATTCTGCCTCACTCTCTACTCTTCCTATCCCTTCACACGCCAATTCCCATACCCTTTCATTCGACCAGCCTTTTGCCCATTACTGTGCCGCTCGTGGAAAACTTTCCGTACAATCGTTATATATATATATATATATATAAATAAATATCTCACCGTCCGTCCTACCTTAGCGTCTGCCACATAGACAAATATTAAACAATTGAACACGGGTGAAAATTTCATCATTCTTAAAGGGGCTTGCATACCAACATAATAAAAACAAAATCTTGACTATCGGACTGTCCAAATCCGCGAAAAAAAACATTTCCCGTTATTTCCTGAACACACAGCTCAGTAGACAGTTATATCTAAATGTGTCACATTAACTAACATTCAACAGGAAGAAATGTTAGAGTTCCTGAAATTTGACATGATACAAGTCCTATTAATTAATGTTTAAATAAATTTTCATCGTATTCTTAATGAAATGAAACCAAAACTGTTTCATTCGTTCCTACATAATATTAATAACTACTTACAGTTGTATGAAGTCCTAAAATCGCAACCATATACTAACCTGGCGGTATTTTGAATGATGGGTACGGTTATCACTAAGTCACGCTATCACATTATGCATGAGAATAGTGGTCACTTTATATGATGATTCAATCACTTCCAGCTCCTCGGTCCAATCCCTTTTTTATTCATAATATCTGGGATTTTACACATCCTCTCAATGCCCAGTTTCCTATTTTATTTAAATTCTGAATTAATCGTCTGTGTAAAGAATTATATAAAAAATAAATATTGAAGGCACGATGTTTGGCTGAAAACCAAAATCCACACACGTGCTTGTAGACTATGCAAACAAAATTACCTCTAGAAGCACTCCTGGTCAATAGACATGTGGAAGCTGCATTACCTCTCAACAGGCATGCTAAGGTTTGAGGTCGTTAAACTATTCATACATTGTATTTCGAGAAGCGGATGAAGTATGGAGACATGTTCTAGGGTAAAAAAACAAAATGACCTCCATAAGCAATCCTGGTCTCTAGGCTCTTGGAAGTAACATTCCGAGGCATGCGAAGGTATGAGAGCGTTGCGTTCATTTGGTGTATTTTGAGAAGCGGAAGTTTGGAGATGTGTTCTAGTACTTCAAGCGAAATGCCCTTCAGAATCACTTTTCGTCTTGGCATATGAAAGTAACATTCCCCTCCAACACGCATGCCCAGGGTTGAGGTCGTTGCATACTTCCTGATGGTTTTGAGAAGCGGAAGTATGGAGACGTGTTCTAATTCTGGAAAATGAATGACCTGTAGATGCACTCTTGGTCTTCAATCGTGGAAGTAACATTCGCACACATTACGCATGCCCAGATTTGAGGTCTATGCAGTATTCATCCAGTGTTTTTTTAGAAGCAGAAGTATGGGGACTGGTTGTAGTATTACAAAAACATGACGGTTAGAATGACTCCTGGCCTGGGCACCAGAAAGTAACATTCGTCCAAACACGCCAGCCCAGGTTTGAGGTCGTTGTAATTTATATTCAACCAGTGTATTTTGAGGAGGGGAAGTATGGAGACATGTTCTTGTAATACAAAGAAAATGTCCTTCAGAAGCACTTTTTGTCTTGGCATATGGAAGTAACATTACCCTCCAACACGCATGCGCAGTTCTGATATCGTTTTATTCATCCCAGGTATTTTGAGAAGCGGAAGTTTGGAGACGTGTCCTAGTACTACAAACAAAATGACTTTCAGAAGCACTCCTAGTCTCGGCATGTGGAAGTAACATTATTCCACTACACGCATGCGCAAGTTTTAAGTCGTTTCATTCACCCAGTGTATTCTGAGAAGCGGAAGTATAGAGACGTGTCCTAGTACTACAAACACAATGACTTCCAGGAGCACTCCTGGTCTGGTGGCATGTGGAAGTAATATTCCCCCTCTAACACATTTGCGCAGGTTTGAGGTTGTCACGTTAATCAAGTGTATTTTGAGAAGCAGAAGTTTGGAGATTTGTTCTAGCGCTATGTCAACACGATTTAAACCTTGCTCTGGTAAAACTTTCAACTGCTGGAAAAGTGATTCCTATTGAGGTTTATCATCGGTTAAGGGCCCTTTATGGAGACAATGCTGGCCATAGGTGAGACGAGGGGACGTGTTCCTGCTCTATGTCAGCATGGCGAATTTAAACAGCGCAACTTATAGAAGTGACTCCTACTCAGATTCAACCGTCGTTTTAAAAGGCTGTTCATTACGATGATGATGCTGTATGTAGAGCTCCTGTTAATGGATGGGTGGTAAAATTTCGTGGTTGTGAGCCTGGAAAAGCCAATAATTGGTCAATGAAACCGGCAGCGGACCTCCGATAACTGACCCACAGGCAATATAAACATTGCAAACTCGCCATTGAAGATTTGATTGAAAATGACCAAACGCGAATCACTGATATCAAAAGCATATATCGCAAACCATATTTTTAGAATACAAATACTGTTGTACGTGTCGGCTTCATAATTGAAAATTTGGGACATTGTAAAATCTGTGTTCACGATGGGTTCACTTAAAGAGAAGAAACAAAATCCTCCTTGATCCCTTATGCGATCTTGTGCCATGCAATTTTGGTTTTTTTCCCTCTGAACTCAAAAGAAACCTCAAAGGGTAATCAATACACCTCGGACGATGAGGAGGCGAAGGCAAAAATTTGATAACAGCACACTGTTTAATCTCGCCATGTAGACATATAGCACACACTAGAACACGTCTCCATACTTCCTCCGCCACTCAAAATACACTGGATTAATGTAAAGACCTTAAACCTTCGAGTTTGTGTTCGAGAGGGAATGATACTTCCACAAGCCCATGCCAGGAGGAACGTGGAATGTTAGGACAATGATTATGACGGGTAAACTGGAGAATATTAAGCGAGAGATGGAAAATGGAAGAATAGATATTTTAGGTCTATGTGACGTGAGATGGAAGGATAGCGGGGATTACTGGAGTGATAATTATAAAATAATATACAGCGGCAGGGACAAGATGCCATGAGGGGTTGCCATAATATTAAATGAAGAGGTAGGAAGAAGCATAGTAACATAGAGCAAGTAACGGATAGATTATTACTAGCAGAGATAAAAGCAGAACCGACGAACTTGGTTATTATTCAGGTATACATACCACCGAGCTACCATAAGGAAGAAGATGTCGATAGGATATACGATCAGTTAAAGGACATACTCGCGTGAATTTCCGCAGGGAAACATTTGATAGTGATGGGTGATTCGAATGCGACGGTAGGCGAGGGAAGAGATGGTGATGAAGTGGGGGACTACGGTTTAGCCACGCCGACGCCGCCGTCATGCCTTGACGCCGCCAAGCCATGGAAATTGTCTTCCTTTAAATAACAAAAAAACGGATCTAATTTTGGATTCCATCATTTGTGCTTCAAGCATTTTTACTTCAAGTACTCCGATATCTATGTGAACAGGGGAGACTTGCACTTTCACAAACTCACAGGGCAATCAAATATTTGGCGGAGCCAAGTTACACAAAGATTGTGAAGTTGGGAACATAACGCTTTATTTAGTTGGCACAGGAAAGTACGCAGCAATTACAGGACAATCTAATTGACATTAATTTCAGGTAAAGCTGTAGAACACATAATTACCACAACTATTAGGGGGCAGAACGACAGTATTGTTTGATCAAGACTCGGGATGTCCCTACAGTGGACAGATTTATTATTCCGAAGAGCAGAATAGCTAAATTATAGTGCTGCATCAAAATTTTTCTTGACTATAAATCGGGCAATATTTTTAGCCATAAACTGACCTTGGCTCTGTGAAATGACATCGGAAGTTAATTCTTTAAAGGTATCATTGATGCCAGTTGAGTGTCTGGCCGCAGATGCCATGGCATTATGGCATCCCTGAAATAGCATCGACAAACGATTTGATATGCAGTAGTCATTTGTCAAAATCGTCCAACAAAACAATATAAACATGAGACTTAAGAGTTAACTCAGGAAGTTTTAATGCACCTGATTTTTATTCCGTTTTTACTCAATGTGAAAATTTAAGTTTCAACAATTCTAAAGTTGAGCCAACGGCATTAATGAATTTATATTCGCAACATGGGACGATTATTGTCCATTGCTTTTGAGTTATCTTGAGAATATTGAAGACTGTGATTGATGGGCAGATTGTTAAGTAAGCCAGAAAACGGAAAGAAAAGAGTTGGGATTGAATGAAAGAAGTGTCCATTATGGACACAATGCACAAAGATGCAAAGGTGCGATTTAGAGCAAAGGTACTTTCCTTTCTCCACAAATATATGCTGGCAATTGAAGATGTGCTATGGATACTATATTTTCGTTTATTAGGTATAAAGATCAAATACTGAAAAGGAAAATCAAATTATTGGACATGTGCGGAGACATACAAACGTTTGACCTTCCTTTCTCCACAAATATATAATGGCAATTGAAGATGTTTTTCTTTCTTGCAAGCAAGAAAGTCATTTCATGATGTATCTGGGCTTCGTTTTGGTAATATAATTTAATAAATAAGTGAATGAATAAATAACCATACATGAGAAGGAGTACATAAAATACGTAAAATATGTAATTATATTTAAGAATGCGAACCATTGCCTATTAGTGTACACGCCTGGGCTATATTTCCAGCAATGCAAGTTAATACCTCGTAGCTTCATTCTGGCTCGATTTCTTCTTTGTTTCCAAATTTCCGCGTACTTTGATTACACTTGGATCACTGCAGAACGGATAATAATAACAATTATATGGGGACAGTTTACCGCAATGCGAATAATCACAGTAGTAAATGGGGCGACTGGATAAATAACGAAGAGAGAACGGAATCTTAGCTTAAACTTGAAAAGTGAATACTACAAGTACTAATTAAGTACTTTTTCGGGTAAGTACATTGATAAATACCCAAGAATATTACCGAAGTGACAAGTCACGAAGCTATATTTACCCTTAGTTTTGAAACTAAGAGATTCGTTAGACATCGGTCTACATGACATAAACAAATCGAAAGACGAACATATCAAAACGCATGCTTTTGGCACAATTACGCGGAAATCTCTGTCGTTCTTCGTTAGTATTAGGCTGGAAACACACACGCACGTCTTATTTCCGTTATTCACTTGTTTCAAAATAACAACAGTTTTAACGCGCGAAAATGATACGTTTCACGAAAACATTACAGATGCAAACAATGCAATTCTCTCAGGATACATTCAGTAAAGATTTATTACTCAAATATTCTAGAACTATTTATACACCCTAATACATAGGATTTATTACGAATACGGCACATGTCTACGTGTCAATTAGCACACTGTCATGCTATTGAGAACGAAATTAGATGTTCTACAACGCTGAATGTAAATATTTTAAATAGTAGTATAATATTGTAGTAATGTAAATATTTTAAATGCCTTGCTAAATGATGTGCTATCAGATATGCTCTATTGTTCTAAACATGTTCATTCCTTCTCCAGGAATTCCAACATTGCCTAAACTATACATTTGGCACTGATTCCAAACTGTGCAGTTCATGTGTGAATTCCACACGACTAGAACACCGAACTTGGGGTTGATTACTGCTTTTATGGTCTCTCTCCCCCCATCCCCCTCTCGCCATTCCCCCCCACATTTATTTGTACATTTATTCTTATTTATTAATTCCTAAATAAAATAGATTTGAGATTTTAGTCATCTTGTCAGTGGTGCAAAATGACCTTAGCCCTTGATGTACCCTATAAACCCTTAATACTACTACCAGGATAACGTGATGTAACATCTATCTGCTGGTGGGTGCCAGGTAGCTCATTTACTCTAGAAGCCCCTGTCCATCAGCTGCCTCTGACATTTATATTGATGCCCATGATCCTTTATTGAGAGGGCCAATGACCCTTAGTAAAAGGAGAGGACCAAAATTAGAATCCGCATGTGTCCACGTGGTGGTCTCTCACTACAATGTAATCCTGAGGGAATAACTGACCATGTTTTGCAGGAATATTCACAGCCAAACTGTCAGCTATCAAGAGGGCCCTAAAAGACTTAAGAGAATGTAATGGCTCTTCTTTCATCTGTTCGCACTCATTGAGCTCCCTATAATCCATATCGGTCTTGTCATCAATGCACCTGATGGTTCAGGAGATCTATTATACCCTGTGCTCCCGTCAGATAAAGGGGAAGAAGGTATCCTCCATATGGACTGCTGGTCATGTGGGAATACCAGGCATTGAAAAAGCTGGCAAAGCAGCAAAGGAAGCCCCGGTCAAACTCAAAACCGACTCACCATTGCTTCCTGTGGTGGACGTCGGGGAAAAAAATTATAAAAGGCCAGATACCTTTTTTAAAATAAGAGGTAATTTAAGCAAAAGTTTAGGGGAGGACCCCCACTTTTTAAGTAAGGTTTACAGGTTTTTAAAGGAAACTGACCTGATCGGACAACGTGAGTTTCCGTTTCTTTTTTTTAAATAATTTTGTTTTTAACTATTTATATGTTTTTTATACATTGATGTATTTATCAAAATTGGATTGAGGTTTTAAATGTTTTAAAAAGTGGTGCAAAAACAAACACAGTGGTTGATAAATCCAAAAACCACAACTATTACTACGGGTTGGTTTCTTTGGGTAAGACCATTGCCTTCAGCTGAGAGATCTCAATGAAAATGTTGGGTAATACGGAAGAGAGGGTTGATCCCATGGCTGCACTTTCATGATGTTTAATGTACTTATCATTCTAAAGGAAATATGAGTTCCTGAGGCAGAATTTGCGAGATCCAGGTTAATCCCTAGCTAAACCCTGTGAGGTGAGGATTTTGATGAGTAGCATGTAGTCATCAATGGGCGTATTTGTGAACAAGGAGATTACATCAAAGGTCACCAGCATGTTGACTTCTTGGACTTCAGCATTCCGAATAATGTGAATGAAATCCATGGAAGTTTTAGCAAAAAAGTCAGTTTTTCTGGCGAAGAGTTGAAGAGCATGCGCAACAAATTGCGGTAGCTTGTGGGTTGGTGCATCGATGTTGCTGACGATGGGTCGTCAGCAACATCGATGCGTCATCACCTTAACTGCCATCAAAGCACGCCGATATTTGGAAACTAAGAAGAAAAAGAACCACAATGAAACTACAAGATATTATCTTGCATTGCTGGGAAGATAGCCCAGGCGTGTACACTAATAGGCAATGGTTCGCATTCTTAAATATAATTACATATTTTATGTATTTTATACACTCCTTCCCATGTATGGTTAATTTATTCATTCATTTATTTATTATATTACCAACACGAAGCCAGGATACATCATGAAATGGCTCTCTTGCTTGCAAGAAAGAAAAACATCTTCAATTGCCATTATATATTTGTGGAGAAAGGAAAGTCAAACGTTTGTATGTCTCCGCACATGTCCAATAATTTGATTTTCCTTTTCAGTATTTGATCTTTTTACCTAATAAACGAAAATATAGTATCCATAGAGCATACTTTATTTCTCTTTAAAATTAGATCTTATTCTCAATCTAATTCGAAACATTTCATTCTTCACTTGTTTGTTACTGTTACCACGGCAACAGTGTCACCAAATGAACGAATCAAAACAAACATTATTGCGTACTTCAGAAACAGCATTCTTTACACACTCACAGACCATAGGCTTTCCTTTCTAACTGAATGTCATGGAGCAAATTCTTATCGGTATGGCTTCTCGTTTGCGTAAACAAGGATATATTGTTTCAGGTTGCTAATCTTAGCGAATGTATTTTGGAAAGAATGGACGGGTGAGATCTTTTGTGAGATATATGCCTTTTAAATTTGGAGAACACCTAATTACATACACAACAATAATACTTGCTGCTGAGATAGCCATGTTTTAATTGCTTTGGGATCTGCTTGAATTGACTGCAGTATCAATCTCTGTAGAAAATATTTTTGTAAATGTTCCTTTTTGAAGTAGTTAAGATCTATGTTTTTGGTAGAATTGAACGGGAGTCAAGTGTGAAACGGCAGCTATAAACATCGTCAATAATGTTTAGAAAATAGTATTATTTCACATGCGCAATGATCAAACGATACATTGAGTCAAAATCATTCAAAATGGATTGTTAAAATACAATTGTCATAAATAGGGAGATTCGATATTTAAGTAGTTAACTTAAAGTTAGATTTTTATTGTGTTCTGTAGTGAGGGACCATTATTTAATATGCTGAATCAATTCGCAAATAATCCTATTAACGCCACAAATCCCTTGCTGTTGTGAAATACTCCTTTTTAATTATGTTGATTGTGACCTGAATTCATTTCTTCTTCTACATTCTTTTCGATTGGCATTGCTTTTATTCTTGAAAATGCCATTATATAAGGATACAAGTGTGACCTTTATATTTCAAATGCAATTAATGTACTCACTTTCACAGCAAACCGATAATGGTTCATTATATGCAGTTTAATTGAGTACACTATGCATTTAGACGGGCTTTATTTTTATGCAAATTCAGAATCAATGGAAACAAAATTTAATTAAATATTGGAGCAATGTAAGACAATAAGAAGTCTCCTTGAATGTGAGTGTTTGTGTACAATAATTAAAAAATGTTTAACATCACCAATATAATGGCACGCTCATTTAAACTGTTAAATTCTCATTATGTATGATGAACGATCATACATCAATTGTCCTTTGATTATGGCGAATTTAGTAGACCAAAATGTGCAAACATAATAAAATGGCAGCCATCATAATTTCTGTCAAATTTCCTTGAAGAATTAGCAGTTTTAATGTAGCGTTCTTGGATTTATTTTGATGAATGCACCAAACTCATAGGATTTCATTTCCACCTTACTCATCTCTCAATAAACAATCAGTGTCACAAAAACAGTGTAAAAAAACATACAGTTTTACATTTGAATGTCCACAATATGAAATGCGCTGTAAGTTGATCAAATTCCACAATAAATAGTATTATTTAGATTTGCTCTACCCCTCATGGTGTACAATCATGACTCCACAGCTAATTAAAAATGGTCTGCAGAAATCACGTTGTGGTGTATTAGCAAGGGAGGAAAAATCTCACTTGTGTAGTAGCAAGATTCGTATGATATGTTTAGGGAAATGACCCCATAACTCATCACTGTAATTCAAATGACATGGAAAGAAGACGTGGTGAAGTGTTAAACGATACTCATTTGAAATGAGAAAGTTGAGCTTTAATCAGTTCATTACAGATCTGACTGATGTGAGTCTCCCTGTTAAGTTTCCTATCTATATTAATTCCTAGTATTTTAGAATTTTCAACATCAGTACATTTTTATATACTATAACTGCATACAATATGCTGAGTTTTGTTAGTATTTAAATGTAAATGATTAATATGAAACCATCCTGCTTAGCCTGTCTTTGAGTGGCTCTGAATCGTACCTTTGCATCTTCTAGATTTTAATATTTTTGCACACAAAAATCATAATAAGCATATAAAACATATGTAGGTTTAATTTTACAGGACCAATCAGTAATCATGACGATACCAAAAATAGCTCAAAGACTAGAAATTCTTCATGAAAATATGGGCATTGAAATTATAATTGGAAGTCGAATGAGGCCATGTCTTTATGGACAAATTAACCTTAGAACTACTAAAAATTTAAGAGAAATTAGGTAAATCAGACTGTTTTGCTAAGATACAATTTTCAAGGAAATAATGAAATTAACTCCTAATAATAATAATCTAGAAGGAACTTGAATCCTTAAATGAAACATCCTTATCCTGTTCATTCCCTTTTCTTGCTTGCCTCACATTCTCCCCTCTATTACCATCTTGAACAGTCCCCTGTCGGTCAATATGCCCTTCATCCATTTTTACTGCCTCAATAGGATTTCTCCCAACCAACCCCTCTCTTGACCCACCATACCAAGTACTTTCTCATTGGTTTTCTTCTCGGTCCATTTCACCTTCTCCATTTTCTCCACACCCACATGTCAAAAGCCTCCAGTCCACGACTATCCTCCTGCTTCAATGACCACATTTCCGTATATAACTATGCACCATATCATAAGTTTCACGAGTCTTTTTTTAATATCCTTACTCAACGTCCCATTAATCAACTCTCTCCTTTTTATGAAAGCCTCTGTGCCTAGCGTAATTCTTCTCCAAACGTCCCTACTACTTTGACCGTGTTGGTCCAAAATGCTTCAGAGATACATAAACTATTCTACCTGCATTTGTTTTTGCCCTCCTATTTTCATGTTAACTTAGCTTTTTTATTTCTGGAAAATTGTATAAACTTGGTTTCATTAATTTTGTTTCTCAACCCATATCTGTCCCACTGAATCTCCAATTCACTCAGCAATCCTTACAACCCCTTGGCTGACTGACAAACTAAAACTTAATTAATTTTTTTTTTCATACTACTTGTGTATTTGATACCCATGGTGGGCCCGTGAGGTTATAGCACGTGTCTTAAAATAATAATTCGTTAGGTCAGCACAGATTAGCATATCCCACCTGTCCGAGAAAATACGGAACTTCCGATTTAAAGAGGTACACGGGCACATGATAATCTATGAGACACTGTCGCATACACTGAATAAATCACTAGTCCAACCGTGCAACCCCTCACCTGACCGCAATATGTCGCAAGAGGGGTTTCTATGGTGCGACACAAAGGGTATCGGGGAAGGTTAGAGTAACTACACCGAGTATCACCAAAGCAGCCGTATATTACCCAACATCAGTCATAATGCACCATTTACATAATTATAAGGAAATTATGGATGGCTAGACCCTCGGTAAACCAACGCGAGTGCGGACAGAATTAAAATGGCAGAAAATTACCTGGGACAGGATAAATGCAGGGTGGACGCGGTCACGAAACACATAACCTAGGCAGAGCCCTCGTCCGTCGGAAAAGAAGGGAGTATGGCAGGGTGGACGCGGTCACGACACGCATAACCTAGGCGGAGCCCTCGTCCGTCGGAAAGGAAGGGAGTATTGCAGGGTGGACGAGGTCAAACGAACGTAACCTTGGCAGAGCCCTCGTCCGAAGTTTAGTCAGGAATAGGACACACTGACGCGACAAGCGCAACATAGCCGAAGCATCGTGCCCTACCAGTCACCGCCAGATAACCAACTGACTGCTTTTTGCCCGGCGACCAGGGCTTTTATACCCAATTTAGGAGTCAGGGAAAGAATACTTTTGAATCATTGTCTTTGGTGACGTGGGACATTCGGAGGAGCCAGGGAAGGAGTACCATGTTGCATACTTGCGACAATAGATATAAATTTTTGCAAAGTTACCATCTAGAATTTCGTTCAAATATAATAAGCTCTGTTGTTTAAAATATTAATTTTTCTTATTTACGCCATACATGGAAAGAATGGACTGGTGAGATCTTTTATGAAACATATACCTTTTAAATTCTGGAAAACACCTAATTACATTCACGACAAGATTACCAGCTGCTGAGATAGTTATCTTTTAATTTGCTCTGATGATAAACTCTGCTTGAATTGACTGGAGTATCCATCTTAGCGTAGAAAATATATATGTTAATGCTACTTTTTGAAGTAATTATGGTCTATGTTTTGGATTGAATTGAACAGGAATCAAGTGCCAACCTACAGCTGTAAACAGTGTCAATATAAATTGAAAATAATATTTAATAATGTATTCCATGATCAACCAATACATTGAGACCAAATTATTCAAAGTGGATTTTTAAAATACAATTTATTGAAAGATTCAATATTGAAAAATTAAACATAAAATAAACTGTATTTAATACTCGCTTGGTAGATGATAGGGCTTCTTAAGTTATTTTCACAGCCATTTTGCAATTACCCAATTGGGTGCCACAAATCCCATATTATGAAGCACTCCTTTTTAATTACAGTGTTTGTAAAATGCATTCATTTCTTCATCTTCATTATATTTGATTGGCATCTATAGGCTTAGAAATGCCATTTATTTTAGAATATATGTATGACATATATAAGTCAATTGTTTTAAATGCACGCGATTTCAAAGCCATTTAATAATGATTGATTCCATGCAGGTTCATTGAGTTTAATTTATTTATTTTTATAGGCTTTATTTTAAAAAAAAATTCAGAATCAATCAAAACAGATTTCGATGAAATATTGGAACAGTTTAAGATGATGAGAAGTCTCCTTGAATTATATAGTTTGTGTTCAAAAATTACAAAATATCAAACCAATTTAATGGCAGACTCATTTAAAAATTTATTAAATCATTTATGCATTCATTGTCATTTAATTTTGGACAATTTATCAACCCAAATTAACATAAACATATTAAATATTAATCTTCATTACCTCAGAATAAAACATCCAGAAACGGACATTTTCCTAGATTTATGAAGAAGGTTTGATTGCCCAATTGCTTGATGCGTGAGTGTTTTGGTGTCCGATGGATTCCCAGCAACATCACTAGTCAACACTTCCAAGATTTCCTTTGACTGCTTCTCATCCTGTTTATTTAGAGATTGATGAAACTGCTGGAATTCTTCAATGCTTTCGGGCATTAATTGATCATTACTCAATTGAACTAATAACTGTGGAAATTAAGTTATATGTTGACCACTTTACAGATTCTTTTGTTTAAAAAAAATCAAGTTTTATAGATTGGTAGTGTATAAATACTAATGAAATAAGTGTGTTGTTTTCCATTGATAATTCTTCATAAAACTATGAGCAAACCAGTTCAAGAATGATATTTGTCAAAGAGGTAGAACATTCTCACTCCATTCTCTTCAAATGTTATGCCACAGCATAGATATGTGCTCGTCAAACACCATCTGCATTTTGCAGACAATGGTACCTTTATGAGGGATAGACATCCTTGTGTCAAGCTGAATGAAATTAGCTCTCTGCTTGAATTTCTCAACAGAAAGTTCTCAAGTTTCTTGACACCTGAGAGGAAGATTTCTATTGTCAAAAATGTTATTCTGTACAAGGATGAGCTCTCACTGATGCAGTATGTTTCCTTGAAAGGAGCCAGATTTGGGGTAGAAACGTTTAGATTTGCTAAGCCTAAGTCTGGATATATATGGTCATTTATTTTTATTTCTACAGGAAAAAGGTGGGTCATGATAGTCCAGGGGGGAAGAGCATTGGACTATTGACCAGGGGGTCCTGAGTTCAAACCCCAGGCAAGGCACTCAGGGCACCTGATGCTCCACTCAAGCTATGTGATTTTTCCTGGTACCAATCTTCCTGGTAAACTTGATCTGCCACAGTGAAAGTAACTGGCTCCCCTTAATACCCTGATGTGTGAATTTCACAGACTGTATAGAGCTAAGTACTGGGTGAACTCTACCTTCACCCATAAAGCGACCTTCCAGCATTGATTACTGTGTTTATGGTATACAGGAAATGGTCAGTATTGAACGTGGAATATACCAATCTTCCTAATACATCCTTAGATTGTGCTAGCAGTAATGAAACCTCTGCTAGGTCAAAGAACATTGCCTGACTGCAGACAACTATTACACCTCCTCAGAGCTGGCTGATTTATTGGTTTCGAAAGGAACCGATAGACATGGGACATTGAGAATTAGAAGGAAGGAAGTACTAGATGACGTATAGACTGAAGAAGTTTAAAAAGGAGGAATTGACTGCCCTCCAGCAAGGCAAAGTGATTGCTATGAATTGGGAAGATAAGATGGGCGTTAAGTCTCGGTACCCTTTACAGTACATAATACGGAATTTGTGGAATATAAATGAAAAGGATATGGTGCTATAAAAGCCAAAAGTTGCTGTTGTGTACAATAGTACAATAGGTGGAGTAGAAAGGGAAGATCAGCACCTGACAAATTTCCCCATTATGTAAAAAGGGGAGCAATAATTATTTTAAACATTTTTCACTTGTTGGACCAGGGCACATGGAATGGATTTCTGTTGCAGAGAAAAGGTGGTGGACCAAAGGGTAAGTTCAGAATTTAGAATCAAACTAGTGGAAGATGTAAGTGAGGGGTACATTGCATATGATATAACATGTGAGGGTGGAAGGCCTTCAGTAGAACCAAATCCTTGAACCTCTATGTAAGTTACAATTTCCCAGGTATATTCCACCTACAGAGAAGAAGGAAAAGCTTTGTAGGATGTATGCAGTTTGTTGTGCCAAAAGGGATGGAACAAGCAAAAAGATTGGAAAAGAAGCGAGGTGCCATTTCCAAGCATGCCACAGCCGCTAAGAACAGACATGTGATTTTATGAACGGGTGGAGATTTTCGTGTGTTTTAAAAATATGGTTAAAAGAATTCGTAAATCATGCCTTAAGTTTCCACGTCATATCATTTTAATCGCCATGTTCTTTCGTCATCCTGTTTTTCAACAGGAATTAATAATTCTAAATCCTCGATGACTTCATTTGCGTGTGAGAGATTCTGAGCAACTTTCTTTTGCCGCTGTGTTTGTAATTAAAAATTCGAAAATTATGAAGAAATGTTGCTGTTTCTCTCGCTTTTAATACACAAAACATTCTATATAAAATAAATTTAATTAGAATGAGCCAATTGCGACATGCCATACATCTTCAATCGTTTTCTCTCTGAATATGTTGATTATGCTGATTAAATCGTAAACAAATTCTTTCACTTTTTCCACGTTTTTCCATTGGTAGTTGTTGATGCGAAAGAAGAATGGGGGTCCTGCTACCGACCGACCAATCGATGCTTATGGACTGTGCCGTTAGGTGCTTGTTATACCAATATCCAGCTATGCTGATCAATGGTTGTAGGATATAAGTGGTTTATGGGCGAAGTTAAGCTAGTGAGTATATTTTATTGCAGTTTGTGACAGTATTATATTTGGAGATTATGACTGCCCATTTATGCTTGCTTTAGCACAATTGTATCTGATATGGGGATTATCAGGGTAATCCCATAAAGGTTCTAATAATGGGTTACCAGTATTTCCTATTTCTTGTTGAAATGACGTGGCTAGGTCGCTTAGATATGTTGGAAGGTCTGGTATTTTTAGATCCGTGTGAATATCTGAGTTTCTTACAAACCAGGCGTCGTTGGCAAGGTTTCGTAGAGTATTATTTTGGAAGCGTGTCATTTTCTTCTATTTGGTTGCGGCTATTGAACCCCATGCTGGGTAGCCTTCAGATAGGTGGTATCAGAGATTTAAATAACAGTACCTTGGTGAGAAGACGGAGGGGACTGGTGCGTTTTATGAGGAGATAGGATAAGAAAGCGGCTGAATTGGCCTTGTTGAGGGCATATTGAGTGTGTGCTTGCCAAGTGAGTTTACTGTCCATTTGTATACCAAGAAATTTAGCCGATGATGCCTGGGGGATTATTTCCCTGCCATAGTGGATAGGAGTGATGTGAGGATTCTTCCATTTTCTGGCGTAGTTTACGTTTACGCATTTTGTGGTGTTAATGGTTAGTTTCAAATCGGTCATCCACTCTGCTATGCTCTTAAGGCGTTCTTGGACATTTGTTGCGGCATGATTTGGGTCAAAGGAAGTTGACGCTCTAGCTGAGTCATCCGCATGGAGGTAGCTTTAGGGTCGGAGGGGAGGTTGTTATTGTAGAGGTTGAATAGGACGAGTGACAAAATTGATCCTTGAGGAAAGCCTGCGGATATGGACCGGGTAGTTGATTTGGCATTGTTAAGGTCTAAAAAGAATGTGCGGTTTGAAAGAGAGGAGGGGATGGTCTTATTTAGGTATACTGATATGTCGGTTTTAAGCAGTTTATGTATTAAACCAGTTCGCCAGAACTTGTCAAAAGCTCTTTGGAGATCATAGAAGACTACTTGGGTGTGCTTGTGGATGTTGAAGCCGAAAGTGATTTGTTGAACCAATCTTGTTATTTGCTGAGTCGTGGAATGGCGACGGCGGAAGCCAGTTTGCTCAGGTCTGATCAAGTCTAGGGCCGAGATTTCTTCTTGTAGCCTGTTTAAGATGCATTTTTCTAGAAGTTTGCCCATGCAGGGGAGCAGGCCACTTGGTCTATAGTTCAGGATATAAGAAGGATTTTTATCGGGTTTTGGAAGGAGTATTATCTTAGCTGTTTTCATTGCCTTTGGGAAGTACGATTGGGAAAGACAGGCGTTGAGGATAGAGAGTAGGTGTTTGATAAAAGATTTAGGAAGGTTTTTCAGGTGAAGGTAGGAGATTTGATCGGGTCCTGGTGATGACTTGGTTTTGGAGTGGGACATAATGGAGTAAAGTTCTTGAGGAGTAATTTACAGGAATATTTGGAATGGGCAAAGTGACAGGCCATAGACACTGATTAATGCTTCTGAATCCAACAAGGATGTATTATTGTTTTTAAAAATGCATTCGAAGGAGTCGGCAGAGGTATTTGCTTTGTTGCTGTCATCGTATAGTGCTCTCCCATTATGTGGTATTGGCGGGCTGGGTACCTTTTTCCTTCACAGACAGCGGGCTAGGGTCCATACCGAATTATCCCTATGTTGGAGTGAACTTATTTTCTCATGCCAAGCTTTTCCAAATATTTTCTAGTTTTGGATGTTACGAGGTTTCAAAGTGCACAGAACCGGATTTTATCTTGGCGGAGATGAGTGAGTTGCCAGAGGGCTCTGGCCTTGTTTCTAAGGGAAATTAGGAGCAATATGTCCGGAGGTAGTGTGGCACCAGCGATGGAGGCCGGAGAAGGAGGGTAGCAAGAGCGAAGAATGATTTTGGTTAAGGTGCTTGTAAAATCTTGAGCCGCTTTCTCTATGCTGCCTGGAGTGCTAGCAGGACATGGGACAAGGTTAATGGCCAAGCAGTTTTCTTTAAATATTATCCATTTAACTCTTCTAGTTGGTTCTGGTTGTATGAAGGAGGGTAGGAACGCAGTAAAATATGGGGCAGTGGTCAGAGGCTGATTTATCTAGGTTAAGGATTTGGAATGCGATATCTGCGGATAATGGAACTACATCCAGGATATTGGAGGAGTGGGGATGATGATGGAAGAGGGTAGGGAAAGGCGGTGAGTGAATTGAAAGTGAAATATTTTTGGTAAATAGGAGCTTATGAAGGGCTCGCCCTCGTGTGATAGTGGTTTTTCAACCCCAGGCAGAATGTTTGGCGTTTAAGTCACCACCTTTTATGAGCTTTGGGTGCAGTAGGGATGAGAGCGCTGATAAGCCAGGGGCGTCTGACTTTGAGGATGAAGGTGGAAAGTAGGCTGACCAAATGTTAAGGGTCCCAGTAACTCCTTTTATTGCTATTCCAGCGAGTTCCAGTTTTTGGGTGGGTGGGGGTTGAAGTTATGTGAAGTTTAGGTTAGTTTTGGATAGGATCATGACCCCGCAACCAGGATCATTGGCTCTATCTCTTCTGATTTTAGAGTAATTTGGACAATTAAATGTTTGGCTATTATTATTTTTGGTTTCTTGAAGAAGGATGATGTCTGGATAATGATTGGTTATTAGGAGGTTTAGCTCTTTTTTTTTGTTTTTTATGCCATTCATGTTCCATTGTAAAACTTTAAAGAAGTGGTTGTTTATTTGTGAATTAGGCACCATTTACAAGTTGAAGAAGGGCTGGTATAAGGTCATTGGTGATGATGCTAATAAGGGTTTTACTGTCAGTAGGAGAGTGAAGTTTCGTAATTATGCTCAATAGAGCAGTTCTTATATTTGCAGTTGATGATTCTTCATTGATTGAGGGAGAGTGTTGTCTAGAGGGTGGCGAAGGGTGTTGATCGGAGGTTGGGGGAGAGTTAAGAGATGATTGAGGGGTTCACAGCCAAACTGTCAGCTATCAAGAGGGCCCTAAAAGACATAAGAGATAGTAATGGCTCTTCTCTCATCTGTTCGCACCCAATGATTTCTATATAATCCATATCAGTCTTGTCATCAATGCACCTGATGGTTCAGGAGATCTACTATACCCTGTGGTCCCTTCAGATAAAGGGAAGTAGGTATCCTCTATATGGACTTCTGGTCATGTGGGAATACCAGGCATTGAAAAAGCTGGCAAAGCAGCAAAGGAAGCCCTGATCAATCTCAAAACAGACTCAGCATTGCTTCCTGTGCTGGATGTCGGGGCTGCCTTGCGGACTTTGGTTCTGAACCAGTGGAAGGAAGCTTGGTGATTCTTGCAAAACAAGGAACTTAAGGCCATAAATTTGGTTGTTTTGACAGCGCCCTCTTCCATCTGGAACATTCAGAGGGATGAGGTCAGGATCACGTGCCTGAGAATAGGGCACTTAGCCCTCACGCACTCTTCATGGAGACAAAAGTGCAACCTTGCTGCAATGGTTGTAACAAGCGCCTGATTGTGACTCAGAAATAAATTATAAAAAGCTAGATACCTTTTTTAAAATAAGAGGTAATTTCAGCAATAGTTTAGGAGAGGAACTTTTTAAGTAAGGTTTCCGAGTTTTTAAAGGAAACTACCCTGAACGGACAACTTGAGTTTCCGTTTCTTTATTTTTAAATAATTTTGTTTTTAACTATTTATATGTTTTTTTATACATTTATGTATTTATCAAAATTGGATTGAGGTTTTAATTGTTTTAAAAAGTGGTGCAAAAAGAACAACTATTGCTACGGGTTGGTTTCTTGGGGTAAGATCATTGCCTACAGCTGCGAGATCTCAATGAAAATGTTGGTTAGTACAGAAGAGAGGGGTGATCCCATGGATGCACTTTCATGATGTTCAATGTGCTTATCATTTTAAAGGAAGTATGAGTTCCTGAGGCAGAATTTGCGAGGTCCAGGTTAATCCTTAGCTAATCCCTGTGAGGTGAGGTTCTTGATGAGTAGCATGGAGTCATCAATGGGCGTATTTGCGAACAAGGAGATGACATCAAAGTTCACCAGCATGTTGACTTCTTGGACTTCAGCATTCCGAATAATGTGAATGAAATCCATGGAAGTTTTAGCAAAAAAGTCAGTTTTTCTGGCTAAGTGTTGAAGAGCATGTGCAACATATTGTGCTAGCTTGTGGGTTGGTGCATCGATGTTGCTGACGATGGGTCGTCAGCAACATCGATGCGTCATCACCTTAAGTACCATTAAAGCACGCCGAAATTTAAAAACTAAGAAGAAAAAGAACCATAATAAAACTACAAAATTAATAAAACATAATAAAACTTGCATTCCTGGAAAGATAGCCTAGGCGTGTACACTAATAGGCAATGGTTCGCATTCTTATATATAATTACATATTTTATGTATTTTAAACACTCCATCCCCTGTATGGTAAATTTATTCATTCATTTATTTATTATATTACCAACACGAAGCCCGGATACATCATGAAATGACTTTCTTGCTTGCAAGAAAGAAAAACATCTTCAATTGCCATTATATATTTGTGGAGAAAGGAAAGTCAAACTTTGTATGTCTCCGCACTTGTGCAATAATTTGATTTTCCTTTTCAGTATTTGATCTTTATACCTAATAAACGAAAATATAGTATCCATAGAGCATACTTTATTTCTCTTTAAAATTAAATCTTATTCTCAACCTAATTCGAAACTTTTCATTCTTCACTTGTTTGTTACTGTTGCCACGGCTACAGCGTCACCATATGATCGAATCAAAACAAACATTATTGCGTACTTCAGAAACAATATTCTTTACACACTCACAGACCATAGGCTTTCCTTTCTAACTGAATGACATGGAGCAAATTCTTAACGGTATGGCTTCTCATTTGCGTAAACAAGGATATGCTGTTTCAGGTTGCTAATCTTAGTGAATGTATTTTGGAAAGAATGGACGGGTGAGATCATTTGTGAGATATATGCCTTTTAAATTTGGAGAACACCTAATTACATACACAACAATAATACTTGCTGCTGAGATAGTCATGTTTTAATTGCTTTGGGCTCTGCTTGAATTGACTGCAGTATCAATCTCTGTAGAAAATATATTTGTAAATGTTCCTTTTTGAAGTAGTTAAGATTGTATGTTTTTGTTAGAATTGAACGGGAGTCAAGTGTCAAACGACAGCTATAAACATCGTCAATAATGTTTAGAAATTAGTATTATTTCAAATGCGCAATGATCAAACGATACATTGAGTCAAAATCATTCAAAATGGATTGTTAAAATACAATGGTTATAAATAGGAAGATTCGATATTTAAGTAGTTAACTTAAAATTAGATTTTTTTGTGTTCTGTAGTGAGGGACCATTTTATTTAATATGCTGAATCAATTCGCAAATAATCCTATTAACGCCACAAATCCCTTGCTGTTGTGAAATACTCCTTTTTAATTATGGTGATTGTGACCTGAATTCATTTCTTCTTCTACATTCTGTTCGATTGGCATTGCTTTTATTCTTGAAAATGCCATTATTTAAGGATACAAGTGTGACCTTTATATTTCAAATGCAATTAATGTACTCACTTTCTCAGCAAACCGATAATATTTGATTATATGCAGTTTAATTGAGTACACTTTGCATTTAAACAGGCTTTATTTTTATGCAAATTCAGAATCAATGGAAACAAAATTTAATTAAATATTAGAGCAATGTAAGACAATAAGAAGTCTCCTTGAATTTGAGTGTTTGTGTACAATAATTAAAAAATGTTTAACATCACCAATATAATGGCACGCTCATTTAAACTGTTAAATTCTCATTAAGTATGATGAACGATCATACATCAATTTTCCTTTGATTATGGAGAATTTAGTAGACCAAAATGTGCAAACATAATAAAATGGCAGCCATCATAATTTCTGTCAAATTTCCTTGAAGAATTAGCAGTTTTAATGTAGCGTTCTTGGATTTATTTTGATGAATGCACCAAACTCAAAGGATTTCATTTCCACCTTACTCATCTCTCAATAAACAATCAGTGTTACAAAAACAGTGTAAAAAAACATACAGTTTTACATTTGAATGTGCACTATATGAAATGCGCTGTAAGTTGATCAAATTCCACAATAAATAGTATTATTTAGATTTGCTCTACCCCTCATGGTGTACAATCATGACTCCACAGCTAATTAACAATGGTCTGCAGAAATCACGTTGTGGTGTATTAGCAAGGGAGGAAAAATCTCTCTTGGGTAGTAGCAAGATTCGTATGACATGTTTTGGGAAATGACCCCATAATTCATCACTGTAATTCAAATGACATGGAAAGAAGACGTGGTGAAGTGTTAAATGATACTCATTTGAAATGAGAAAGTTGAGCTTTAATCAGTTCATTACAGATCTGACTGATGTGAGTCTCCCTGTTAAGTTTCCTATCTATATTAATTCCTAGTATTTTAGAATTTTCAACATCAGTACATTTTTATATACTATAACTGCATACAATATGCTGAGTTTTGTTAGAATTTAAACGTAAATTATTAATATGAAACCTGACTTTTAGCCTGTCTTTTAGTGGCTCTGAATCGTACCTTATTTCTAATATATGTTTTTAAGATTTTTTTTAGCCTTTTAACTATGTAAAAATCCCACGGGGATATTCCTTAACAAAGGTGTCCGATGCTATTTGCTTAAGGATGGCATTTGGCACGTGAAATTGTATCACAAACTTTTTCATAAAAATTCACGATAGCCATTTCTAGGTTCTTTTGAGTGTCAGACTGCTGAGCCAGGGACATAATGGCCTCAACAAATGCGTTGCTTTGTGATTGTCATTTGTCGAAATTGCCATTCAAATCAAACAATGCAAACAAGAAATTTGCCACTTATTTCCTTCACAAACCCACCACAAACTCGAGTCCTCATGCTGACGGCATTAACTTCATTCTTCCCTGATTCTATCAAAGCATCAGAATGGCATCGGTCGTATCTAGGGTGAACCAAACCATTGAAGCTGATGAGACGTTTGACAAAAAACATAAGGTGCGCATTATTTATGTTCACTGAATAGCTAGTTTAATGTACATTAATGAGGTAACTACCATGCAAATGGGAAACAGAAGGAAAATAGAAACCTGATTTAACAAAGTTCAAGGATGCAACCTCTCGCAAGCAATATTCAACACATGCATCTATGGAAGAGACAAATTGAAGGAAACACAAAAATTGGGCATCAAAGGAGCCAAGGATAAATGACGAAGCAATCAACATGCTCCGGTTTGCAGATGAAATAGCAGGAGTGACGAAAAAGCAAGAGGACCTGAAAGCAAATCTGATTATTATGGACCACCTACTTGGGGAATATAATATGAGCACAACAAGAAGAAAACAAAATTCTTGTGCGTGTGGAAGAGAGAAGCTGAATCCAGATATCGCAAATTGAGGAGTGAAACTGGACCAAGTGGAATCCTTCTTTCATCTACTTGTTGGGCAGTAATATAGTAACATGGGATGGAAGAAGTTCGACCGACGTTAAGCAAAGAATAGCCCAGGCAAAGAGGATGTTCATTGAGAAAAGGCTATTACTATGTTCAAAGAATATAAGATTGCAAACAAGGAAACAGATGGTCAAAACGTTTGTGTGGAGCATTGCATTCTATGGATCAGAGCCATGGAATAGCAAAAAGGATCCCGCAAGGATGGCCAAAATACCAGTACATGGAAGGTCAAATTAAGAAGAACGTAAAACAGCAAACCTATCAAAGGGAAATGATGCTTAATAGCAAAGAATGGAGGGCCTGCAGTAAACCAATCTTAGGATTGTTATACTGATGTTGATGATGATTTGTTAGTTAACTTTTTAAAGTCAAATAATTCACATTTACCCCGTGTTTCATAATCATCATTTCTATATCACAGTACCATATCTATATCATACCTAATAAATATTTTATTACTCCAAACAAAACAAAAAATCCCGCATTCTCCTCTACATCAGGTCCCTCTTCAGCTCTGAGTACTTCCTTCCTCCCTTCATCCCGTCCAACATCCCTATCCTGTTCCTTCCCTTTCCTTGCTTGCCTCACATTCTCCCCTCTATTACCATCTTGAACAGTCCCCTGTCGGTCAATATGCCCTTCATCCATTTTTACTGCCTCAATAGGATTTCTCCCAACCAACACCTCTCTTCACCCACCATACCAAGTACTTTCTCATTGGTTTTCTTCTCGGTCCATTTCACCTTCTCCATTTTCTCCACACCCACATGTCAAAAGCCTCCAGTCCACGACTATCCACCTGCTTCAATGACCACATTTCCACAACTTATATAACTCTGCACCATATCAAAAATTTCCCGAATCTTTTTTTAATATCCTTAGTCAACGTGCCATTCATTAACTCTCTCCTCCTTATGAAAGCCTCTGTGCCTAGCATAATTCTTCTCCATACGTCCCTACTACTTTGACCGTATTGGTCCAAAACACTACCGAGGTATGTAAACTGTTCTACCTGCTCTAGTTTTTGCCCTCCTATTTTAATGTTTAGCTTAGCTTTTTTCTTTCTAGAAAATTGCACAACCTTTGTTTTATTAATTTTGTTTCTCATCCCATATCTGTCCTACTGGATTTCCGATTCACTATGGAGTGCCTCATGCTCTTGGCTGACTGACAAACTAAAGCTTGGTCATCAGGAAACCTAACTGATTTTACGAATTCCCCACCCACCTTCATTTCTACCTCCAATTCTTCTTATGCCTCTTTAATCATTTCTTCTGCATACAGGTTGAACAGCAATGGTGATAGTGGGCAACCCTTCCTTACACCTCTTCCTAACACTGCCCAACCGGACTCCCCGTTTCCCACTGGTACCTGAGCATCCTGAGACATGTACAGGTTGCGGATTAGCCTCCTTTCCCTCCAATCTAATCCTATTTTCTGCAGAATACTGATTAGTTTTTCCCAATTCACTCTATCAAACTCTTTTTTGAAAATTACGAAACAGGCAAATACCTCCTGGTTGTGTTCTATATTCCTCTCGATTAATAATCTCATTTCTGCAACGGCATCACGCGTACCTCTCCCCTTCCTAAACCCGCACTGATCATCTCTAAGTAATCATTTGCCCTACTCTCTATCCTTTGGTTTATCATCCTGAGAACAACTTTAGCTGCGTTGGATATCAAACTTATCATCCTGTAGTCCTCACATGATGTAGCCTTTTCCTCCTTTGGAATAGGAACTAAAACTGATCTCACATAGTTTTCCGGCCAGATTCCTTCCTCATAAATACTGCGGATCAGCCCATAAAGCCTCTTCCTCCCACATTTTCCTAAGCCTATTAAAATTTTCGCGGGAATGTTATCAACCCCGACGGCCTTATTTAGTTTCATCTCCCTTAATGCCCTTCCTATCTCATTGTTTAGTATGCCTTGATCTAAACTATCTTCTTCTACATCATGTTCCTTTTCTATGTCTAACTTTTTTGGTCTAAGCTCTTTACTATACAGTTCTTCTATATACTATATTCTTTCCATCCCTCTTGGATATTTCTTGCGTCAACTATCATCTTACCCGCCTTATCTCTAACTGCTATCGTTGATCTCCCTTTCTTACTTCCCGATAAAGATTTAACTTTGCTGTACAGCGCACCGATTTCCCCCTTCCTTTGCAGACTTTCCATATCATCGCACTGCGTCTTCCACCATGCTTCTTTTGCTTTATTTGTTGCCCGTCTCAATTTATTGTTTAATATTTTGTACTTCATTTTGCGTAATTCTGTATTTAGATTCTTTCATTTTCGCCGCTAATCCATCTTTGTAATCATCTCATCCGTGATCCATGGTTTCCTAGTCCTTTTAGCGTTAACGGTTCCAATAGTGTCTTTTGCGGCTTTAGACAAGCCTTTCTTAATACTTTCCCAATTTTCTTCAATATTACTTAGCTCTTTACCATCCTCCATGATATCCTCTACCGCCTGTTTTTATTCCTTCCTTTTCAAACCAGTTAATGCTTCTACATTACATTTTCTGACTCGTCGCCCCTGCCTTATCCTTTTGAAACGTACTCTACATTTCATAACCACTAAATTGTGCTCAGAGTCTGCATCCCCTCCCGGGAAGCTGTGCAAATTTATCGCACTGTTCCTAAACCTGTGTCTAACCATGATATAATCTAGCTGATACCTTTCTGAGTCACCTGGCATTTTCCATGTATACCTGCATCTTTTGTGGTGTCTAAACCAAGTGTTGGTGGTGACTAGCCCGTCTCCAGCAGAACTTAACTGCTTTCTCCCTGCGGTCATTCCTTGTGCCTAAACCGTAGTCCCTGACCTCATCACCATCTCTTCCTTTGCCTACCATCGCATTGCAATCCGCCAACACTATCAAATTCTTACTGCAGGAACACACGCGATTATGTCTCCTAACTGATCATATATCCAATCCGCCTCTTCTTCCTTATGGTTCTCGGTGGCATGTATACCTGAATAATAACCAAGTTTGTCAGTTCTGCTTTTATTTTTTATTATTTACTAGTAGTATTTTATCCGTTACCTGCTCTATGTTGACTACGTTTCTCCCTACCTCTTCATTTAATACTATGGGACCCCTCGTTTGCTCTCGTCCCCGCCGCTGTATATTATTCTATACTTATCACTCCAGTAATCCCCGCTATCTTTCCATCTCACCTTGCATAGACCTAAAATATCAATATTTCCCCTTTCCATCACTCGCTTAACATTCTCCAATTTCCTTGTCCTCATGATTGTCCTAACATTCCACGTTCCTATTCTAACTAATTTGGTCTTCTTCTCCTGCGTCTTCTGTCCTGCTGCTGCTGGTTTTCCCTTGCAAGGGTTTCGTGGGATGACGACCGCGGAAGCCTTGCCTCCCCCGCTGCCGGGTACGACACACGGCCGATTGGGCCGAGCCCCATAGTTGCCAGGACTCAAAATCTCAGTATAGTCCAACTTGTTAATCTTGGGAATGATAATTGATGTCGTTTCCCGTTGCCTTCCTCAATAGTGTTTTTAACGTGACACCATCACTTATTGGCCGCCCCAGTGGGGTCACATGCCATTGCATCCGCCTCACTGAGTAACAGACGCTGCGTGGACTACCTTTCGTCTGGCTCCTAACCTTCGACCTGTCTGGCATGGGTGACCCTAACAGGTGATATAATTGTTACTCCTGCCAGCACCGCTCTAGGGGTCATCGGAACGAACAACCCCTTCCACCACGTCAAGGTTGTAGTCCGAGTAGGGATATATATATATATATATAATATATTTAAATGAATATATAAATATTTACACACACATATATATATGTGTGTGTGTGTGTAATATTGTGTGTGTGTGTAATTTATATATATATATATATATATGTATTAACATATACATTTAAATGAATATATAAATATGTACACGTGTATGTATAGTATATATATGTATTAACATATACAGGATCCTACCCAAAAGTGGTAGGACTGTTTTTCTCTGGTACGAACGGTGTGATAGAGGAGGGTGCGCCTGGCAGGGTAAGGTGGAGGGGGCTCTTAGCAACAGAGCAACTCCAACCTCAGTCACCTGCGGGCTGTCGTTGAGTGAGGAGACCGTTTTAGTGAAGCAAGTTTTCTGCCCGCGTCGAAAAACAAAATGAATCTGAATTTAGAGCAATGTTATTCCGTGAAGATTTGTGCGAACTTGGGAAGACGGCACCTAAACCCTCGATATGATGAAGCAGGCTTATGGGGAAACTCCTATAAGCCGTTCCATAGTATTTGAGTGGCACAAGTGGTTTAAATAGGGTAGGGAGCTCGTTGAAGACGACCATCGCTCCGGACGGCCGTCGATGGCAAGAACCGACACGAATGTGGACAGAGTGAGGACACTGCTGAACACAGACCGACGCTTAACTAGTGAAGAAATGGCAGACCAGTTGGGTCTGTCTGCATCCAACATCCAACGCATTATTACACAGGATTTGGCCATGCTCGAGGTGTGCGCCAAGATGGTGCCGAAAATTCTGAGTGTCGACCAAGTGATAAATAGATAAAGAACGTACTACGGCCGAGTGAATGGAAAGAATATAAAACCCAAAGCCTTACACTTAAGGGCACTTTTAGTGGGAATAAAGAAGGAGGTTTACAGGGAGTGAGAAAGTTATAGCAATCACTCAACCATTCCGGTATATGTAGACACATTGACCGTCGTGAATCGCAACCACACACACACTCAGGGTTAACGGGGCGGGAAGCCCGACGCCAGTGACCCGTCATTCAGACCAATGAAGTATAAAATAAAAAAATATAACACTTACGCCCTCGCTCAGGTATTTGCAAACAAATTGACCTTCGCAAGTGACAAACACAGACACACTCAGGGTTTACGGGGTTGGAAACCCGACGCCAGTGACCCGTCACTCAAACTAGGAAGACACTGTAACTCTAACACAGTGCTGGTGGGGAAATAGTGCCGAAAAAACTGACACCAGGTGTTTCGCATGCTAAGCAGGCCTCTTCAGAGAAGAATGATGAAATTAGTTGGAGCCAAAATATATAAGTAAAAGTTAAGTAGGGGAGGGGGGGATGGTAATGGACAGGGGAAGGTTATGGGGGGGGGAGCACTGGTGGGTGGGCGAGGGGCCAACAGGAAAAGGTTCAATTCTTGGGAAATTTGAAGGTCAAAGGGGGGGGATGGTCGTTTGACCGTTGGGGAAGGGACGGTCATGATTCCGGAAGGGAGATTGAAAACAAGGATGACGATATTGGGCCTTTGTCACTGTTCATGAGTTTTTCTTTCGTTTTGTTAATGTACAGACTTTCGTAATGGTCGAGTAGGTGATTAGGCACATGTTTCAATAGCTGTAGGTCTTCAATTGTGATGTTGTGTGAGTTTTCGTGTATGTGTTGGGCGACAGATGATTTGTTGAAATTTCCCAGTCTGTAACATGCAGCGTGTTCTTTAAAGCGTGTGCGAATATTTCTGCGAGTTTGCCCGATGTAAGAAAGGCCACAATGTGGGCAGGAGATTTTGTAGATTCCAGATTTGTCTAGGGTCTCAATAGGATCTTTTGGATTAACAAATAGGTGTTTCAGTTTAGTTTGACTTACAAATGCGGGTGTGTATTTGATTTTTTTGAAGATAGAAGAAAGAACCTTTTGTTAGTTGTGGGTGGTGAGGTAGTTTGACAAATTGCTTGTCACCTGGTGTATACAGTGTAGTGTTATTTTGGAGATGTCTTTTGTTCCTGTGTTTTTTTAAGATGTTATCAATGAGCTTTTCAGAGTAGCCGTTCACCACGGCCGTGTGTTTTATGTGTTTTAATTCTGTTTGGAAATCCGCTTTGGACAAAGGTACATTGAGGAGCCTATGTACTAGGATGTGGTAGGCAGCGAATTTGTGTGTTTTGTGATCGAAAGAAGATTCGTGTATGTAATTGTTGGTGTGGATTGGTTTCCTGTAGATGTTGAATGAGAGGTGGTTGGAGGGGGTCCTGGATATCTTAAGATCAAGAAAGGGGAGGGACCGATCTGTTTCAGATTCGACTGTGAACTTAATTGAGGGATATTGGTTGTTGAGTTGTTTTTGGAATGCTTCTAAAGAGGATGAGTTAGTATCGAAGACTGCGAATATATCATCGACATATCTGAACCAAACCTTTGGGAAATAGGTAAATTTTTCTTGACATTGCTCTTCAAAGCGGGACATGAACAGGTTTGCTAGAAATGGAGAAAGGGAATTTCCCATCGTGGTGCCGAAGTCTTGTTTGTAAAATGAATTGTTGAAGGAGAAATAGTTGTTACTCATAACAAGGTTCGTCAGGAGGATGTATTCTCTAATTTCTTCCGGGGAGATGTTCTTAGACTGGAGCCACTCCGCCACAAATCTTATGGTATCCGGGATTGGAACACTTTGAAAGAGTGACTCTACATCAAAGGACAAGAATTTCATGGTCTGTAAGAGTGATGTTTTTGATTTTTTCAATGAAATCGATGGAATTTCTGATATTGGATGAACTTTGAAACCCAAACTTGGAGAATTCACCCGTAAGCCACTTGGATATTTCGTAGGCGGGAGAATTGATGGTGGACACAATGGGGCGCATGAGGCAATCTGTTTTATGTATTTTTGAGAGTCCGTATAGGCGTGGGAGGTGTGGGTTCGAAACATTAAGTCTGAATTTAAGTTTTTTATCGATTAGGTGCTTGCAATTAGTTAATGCAGACTTATAGCTTAGGATCATTTTGTTGAGGGGGTTTTTTAAGATTTTGGTGTAGGGACCATTGTCAATAAGAGATTGCATTTTTTGAAGATAGGTGTCTTTGTCCAGAATAACACAGGAATTCCCTTTGTCAGATTTTAAGTAGAAGCAGTTTGTGTTACGAAGTGAGCGGATAAGAGGAAAGAGGTTACTCGGAGGTTGTACACTCTTGTTGGGGACTTGCGTAAGGTTTTTCCTAATTTGGTTCCCACAGCAATCCCGGATTTGATTCTTGGTTCCCATATCAAGGTATTTAATGGCAGATGCTATGTGTGCAATGAGATCATTCCAGGGTGGTTTTGGGGGTTTAACACTGAAAATCAGGCCCCGGTTTAGTAAAATTAACTCCTCACGGGAGAAGCTGGTCTCGGAAAGATTAACTACAAAAGGGAATTGCTTCGCCTTGGCGACATGAGGATGGGTGCTTTCGTCCTTGAGGGAGAAGAATTTCTAGGAAATTGAGAATTGTTTTGGCCGTAGCTTATGGATGCTGACTGAATGGACTTTCCTATCATATTCTAACCACTCGGTAAATTCAATTGAATCCAGACCTGCCGTTAACTTAAGATGAATATTGTAGGCTTCAATTTCAAGTTTTGATCTTTTTGCGTAAAGGAATTGGATTTTAGACTCCAAAAATACGGCTTTTTATCATGGAATCATAGCGGAAAAATTGGTTTTTCCGAAGGTGGTCGAGGAGATGAATCGGGGGAGAATTCCGTTACTTTGGCAGTCTGTAACATGCAGCGTGTTCTTTAAAGCGTGTTCGAATATTTATGCGAGTTTGCCCGATGTAAGAAAGGTCACAATGTGGGCAGGAGATTTTGTAGATTCCAGATTTGTCTAGGGTCTCAATAGGATCTTTTGGATTAACAAATAGGTGTTCCAGTTTAGTTTGACTAACAAATGTGGGTGTGTATTTGATTTTTTTGAAGATAGAAGGAAGAACCTTTTGTTAGTTGTGGGTGGTGAGGTAGTTTGTAGTGGTGGGTAGTTGAGGTAGTCACTTACAGTGTCTTCCTAGTTTGAGTGACGGGTCACTGGCGTCGGGCTTCCCGCCCCGTAAACCCTGAGTGTTTGTGTGGTTGCGACTTGTGAAGGTCAATTTGTTGTGCAAATACCTGATCAAGGGAGTAATTGTTAGAACTATTTATTTTATATTTCATTTGTTTGAGTGACGGGTCACTGGCGTCGGGCTTCCCGCCCCGTAAACCCTGAGTGTTGTGTGTTTGCGATTCACGACGGTCAATGTGTCTACATATACGGGAGTGATTGAGTGATTGCTATAACTTTCTCACTCCCTGTAAACCCCCTTCTTTATTCCCCCTATAAGTGCCCTTAAGTGCACGGCTTTGGGTTTTATATTCTTTCCGTCGACCAAGTGATCGTGCTCGTCGTGAGACAGCTCCTGGCCAAATACGGCGTTGCCATGTATCCGCACCTGACCTATTCTCCCGATTTGGTACCATAGTCAGACGTTTAATGAAAAATCAATATTCCCTGAAAATTGAGAGATACAAGCATATAGTGCGGCGACAGTGGAGAAAATATGGGAAACATTCAACATTCAGAGAACTTCATCAGTATAACAGCACCAAATAGCTTACTGCCCTCGACAAACGGTATTATCGTGGAGGACTCATATTTTGTGAAAAAATAAGGAGGATGAGGAAAAAAGAGTCAGTGGGACCGGATAATATCTCAATTGACATTCTAAAACTGGGTGATACCGCAATAGCTTTGTACCTGAGTCATCTATTCAAAGTAACTTTAAATAATGATGCCTTGCCCAGTGATTGGAAAAAAGCAAATATTACACCAATTTCAAAGAAAGGGGATAAAACAATTGCCAGCAATTATAGACCGGTAAGCATTACCTCAGTTGTTTGCAAAATAATGGAAAAAAGAATTGCTGACTACATTCGGTAATGGGTATTCAAACACAAACATGGGTTTAGAACGCGATACTCGAGTGAAACGCAGCTTTTGGGATCGGCAACGCAATAGACGAAGGAAAGGATGTGGATGCAGTAATTGTTGATTTTTTGGCAGGTTTCGACCGAGTGCCTCACGATAAATTATTGTTAAATTTGGATTCGATACCATTGGACTTGAGGGTAAAACAATGGATAAAAAAATTTCTTAGAGGCAGAACTCAAAAATTAAAATTAGGGGATACATTTTCAAATGAGGCGAGCGGTTTAGCAGGAGTTCCACAAGGCAGTGTTCTAGGGCCATTACTCTTCCTAATTTACGTAAACGATCTACCAAACAATTTACATTCCCAAATAAGACCCTTTGCTGATGACTGCATTATGTACAGACGGAAAGGGCATGTAAATGACCACGTAATACTACAAAATGACATGGATCGCCTTGGTGACTGGGTTAAAAATAATAATATGGGCATTAATATAAGTAAAAGTAAGCATATACATTTTTCAAATAAAAATAATGCAGAAAAGGAAATTTACACCATCTTTGGAGAAAGAATCCCATGTACCAGTCAATGCAAATATTTAGGCATTTATTTAACTAGGGAGTCCAAGTAGATAATTTGACACGGAAGGCATTTAAATTATATCATTGGGTGATGAGAAATTTAAAAGGAGGTAGCGTAGCCACAAAAGAAAAAGCATATAAGGCACTGGTTACCCCTATCCTAGAATACTCCTCCATAGTATGGGATCCATATGAGGTGGGACATATTAAAAAGATCGAAAAAGTTCAAAGAAAGGCAGCAAGATATGTACTCGGAAGGCACCAAAGAACAGATAGTGTCACAGAAGTGTTAGATATACTGAAATGGGAGAGTTTGAAAAATAGAAGAAAAAGGAGTAGGTCAGGCGCGATGTATAGAATTGTTAAAAAGGACGAAGCGTGGGAAGATTTATTGCAAGGGATCGAGAAGCCTAACTTAAAGGGAAAAAACGACCATAGCCACAAAATAAAAATAAGGACTCAAAAATCAAATAAGAAAAAATACTCTTTTTTAAATAGAACTATAACTGATTGGAACCAGCTGCCTGGAGGTTTGTTTGAGCCCTTTCCATCCAATTTTAGAAGTTTTAAGTATAAATGTAAAGCAGCCACTGTGTAATAAACATTATTGTTGATATTAAAATATTGTTCGTATGTGATGTGGACGGCATTTTGTATGTGATGTGGAAGTTTGTTTGTATGTGATGTGGAAGTGCCATTGTATGTAAAAATATTTTGTCTTTTATCTGTTTTTATGTGTCCGTATGTAATTTTCGTTGTAAGAGCTGTGACCATACTTGACCGTTACCACCAGGAAAATCGCCTAATTCGGTAGTGTTTTGGACCAACACGGTCAAAGTAGTAGGGACGTAAAGAGAAGAATTGCGCTAGGCAAAGAGGCTTTCACAAGGAGGAGGGAGTTGATGACAGGGACTTTGAGTAAGGATGTTAAGAAGAGACTCGTAAAAACTTTGATATGGAGCGTAGCTATGTACGGAGCGGAAACGTGGTCATTGAAGCAGGAGGATAGACGTAGACTGGAGGCTTTTGAAATGTGGGTGTGGAGAAGAATGGAGAAGGTGAAATGGACAGAGAAGAAAACAAATGAGGAAGTACTTGGTATGGTGGGCGAAGAGAGGGCTTTGTTGGGAGCAATCCTATGGAGGCAGGAAAAGTGGATGAAGGGGGTTTTGACCGGCAGTGGGATGTTGAAGACTGTGATAGAGGGTAGAATGTTGGGCAAAAGAGGAAAGGGAAGGAACAGGATAGGGTTGTTGGACGGGATGAAGGGAGGAAGAAAGTACTCAAAGATGAAGAGGGACCTGATAGAGAGTAGGATGATGGATTTTGTGTTTAGTTAGGAGTAATAAAATTTTTGTTGGTAGTTGTGTCCATCCAAAAACCTACCTTAACCGGTAGATTACTTAAAAAAAGTAACGTATTTGTGGAATAAAAATAAATTAATGTTCTTGTAATATTGTGTTAATGGACACTTTTAGGATTTGCAGAGTATTGTTTAAACTAGGAGATAGGTATTTGTTTGACAATATTTGGGATTAAAGCGTAGGTTCTAATCATTAATGGTTACCAGATTAGAATCCAAAATTTCGTGCCAAATGATCCATAAAACGCATATAGTTCTAGGTATTGTATTAAGGTTCGTAAACCTGACTTGTAATCACTGGCATTGTAATGATGAACAATGGTTTTAATCAGCTAAAGCTCTTTTCGCTTTCAGAAAATATTTAATTGTGGTTTGGGGTCTAATTCCGTAAATACAATCAAAACCTTGGAAAGGTTTTCTCGACGATATGGTCTTGTGCTCTTTTGTTGAGTCGTTCGATCGCGGTAAGTTCGTACGTTTTAAATGTTACTGTCCCGAATGTTCCATTTTTGTTTGGTACATAAGTTTCAGATATTTTGAGAAATGCTTTTTGGTTTTCCGAGTCTAGCATTAGATACGGTGAGTCTTCGAATTGCTTCTCATTCGAACGCTGGTTTTTGGAATGAAGGGATGCTGTCTTTTGTTCACGGTTTTCGTTGTGAAAGTACGGAGTTCCAGTAATCTCACCTTGTTGGGGTTCACCTTTGTTGATTGATTGGAACACCTGTTGGATGCTGTGACCTTAGTAACCATTAGTCGCTTCAACTTCCCCCTTCGGACGCCGTATATTATCACACTGCTCAGTTACAAAATGTGAGTAGGTGCGGACGGAGCGAGCTGCTGCTTGTTGCGATATCTCTTGCTGCCGACTGCCGGCTAATTGGTTTATGCGCCTTCGTCTCCGCACTCTAGTACTTTCCTCTGGTGGGAGGACTAGGAAGACTCCGTAGTTGACAGATGAAATGTGGTAACCGCTGCATAACCCCCCTTGCAGTGGGTAAGCCTTGCCAACAGGAGATGGAAAGAAAGGAAAAACAAATAAAAAACAATTTACAAAGCAAAATCCCTCAGATTCCGTGGGAACTGGACCCGGCGGCCACTCCGGGTGCTCAGTACCGGGGGCATAGTTGTTCCGGGCTTTAGCCTCTTGGGATTCGGAGGGACTGGACGTAGTAATCATCCTATCTCGATGGCTGTCATCTTTCAAAAAGAATGCTGGCTTAAGTCTATCAATAGACACCGTTGTATCCTTCCAATTGACTCGAAGGGTGAAATATTTTTCCGTCCTATTTAGCAATTCGAAAGGTCCATCATATGGTGGCTGGAGGGTACGCTTTGTCGCCTTGTGGCGCACAAACACTTGAGATGAGGAGGCAAAATCACGGTGCTGAAAAACAACCTTCTCTCCATGACGGGTGATGGGAAGAGGGTGCAGCTGCTGCATATGACCTCTCATGTGTGCGGCGAAGTGGGTCTCAGCAATAGGAGGATTCGTTTGAGGTGAGAATAACTCTCCAGGAAGGCATAATGGTTCTCCATACACCATCATGGCAGGGGTGGCCTTCCGGTCCTCTCTCCATGCTGATCGAATGCCGAGTAGTACCCATTGGAAGGCATCTGACCAGCTTTGATCGGAATGCCACATAAGGGCTGCCTTTAAATGGCGGTGGAAACGTTCCAGCAATCCATTAGCGGCAGGGTGGTAGGCTGTTGTTCGTAGGTGTTCTGCACCGGAAGTCTTTGCTAAGTCCTGAAATAGAGAGGAGGTGAACTGCGAACCACGATCAGTGGTTATTCTCTGAGGAACTCCGAAACGGGCAAACCATCCAGAAACCAGCGTCCTTACCACGACTTCCACTGAAATATCTGTGATGGGAAATACCTCCGGCCATCGTGTGAATCGGTCAACGATCAATAAACAGTAGCGGAAACCGTTGGACTGGGGCAGGGGACCGATGATGTCCACATGCATATGATGAAACCGTCCTGTGGGAAGAGGGAAACTCCCGACAGGTAAATGGACGTGGCGATGAGTTTTGCACTTTTGGCATTCCAAGCAGGATCGGGCCCAATTGCGGCATTCTTTACGTAGGGAGGGCCACACGAAATGATCGGCAACCAGCTGGACAGAGGTTCGGATGCCAGGGTGGGCAAGGGAATGTAGCATGTTAAACGCACTTTTGCGGAATGGGGCTGTCAGGTATGGTCGTACCGTGGTGGATGAAGTGTCACAATATACTTCCATTTTCCACCGGGGACCTTTAACTTTTTAAGACACAAAGGGGAGTTGGGTGTCAAGAATTGCTGCATTTCTTCATCACACGTTTGGGAGGCTGCCAGTGCCTCATAGTCAATGGGGGCACTAATTTCTGTCACTCTGCCGAGAGCGTCGGCGACCGCATTTTCCACCCCGGAGACATGACGGATGTCCTTGGTGAATTGGGAGATAAAGTCTATGTGACGAAATTGTCGAGGGGAGCACTGATCGGCCTTCTTTTGCAAGGCAAACGTTATAGGCTTGTGATCCGTATAGACCGTGATTGATCTCCCCTCCACCATGTGGCGGAAATACTTAATGGCTTTGTACACGGCAAGGAGTTCACGGTCGTACGCGCTGTAACTTCGTTCAGTTGGTGTCAATCTCGTTGTGTCAAAGGCAAGCGGCTGCCACTCTTGCCCGCATTTCTGCTGTAAGGCTGCACCGAGTGAAATATCTGACGGGTCTACGACGAGAGCAAGTGGAGCGTCGGGGTTGGGATGGGCTAGAAGGGCAGCTTTCGCGAGGCTGTCTTGGCAGTTGTTGAATTCATGTCGCCTCTCCGCAAGATCTAGCCTGGAAAACACCGAATTGCTAAATAAGGCGTGCGCAAAATCCTGTTTGTGGGGCACCGGATATTTATCAGGTAAGGTGCATTGAAGGCTCTGTAGTCCCCGACGGGCTGCCACTCGCCGGTTTTCTTTGGGACCAGATGGAGGGCAGACGACCAGCTGCTTTCGGACCGACGCACAATCCCTTATTTGGGCATTGCATCGAATTCGCGTTCCGCGATGGCAAGCCTGTCTGTTGCCAAACGACGTGACTTACACGAAACGGACTTACCTGGCGTGGTGCGAATATAATGCATTGTAGTATGGTCAACGCTATGAGGGACGCCTGGGGGTCTCGTGATTTCTGGGAAGTGGCAAGCAATTCGTGGTTACGAGAATGACCGCTCACAGATTTCACTTGATCGGGAGAAGGCTGGGCGAAACTCCCGGGGACTGAAATGGTAGTGAGTCCATCAACCAATCTCTGGTTGAGCATGTCCACCAATAACCCGTAGAATTTCAGGAATTCCGCCCCAATGATAGGTTGTGACACGTCCGCGACAGCGAAACGCCACGAAAAATCGCGACGGAGGCCGAGGTTAAGGCTAAAGGTCATCCGACCATACGTAGAAATAACACTGCTGTTCACTACAAACAGCTCGTAATCAGTCTTGGAGCGGGGCCTTTCCACTTTGACTCTAGGAAAAACACACAAATCGGACCCAGTATCTATCAAAAACCGCACCTTTGTGTTTCGGTCTGTCACGTACAAGCGGCATGGTTCGGGACTACCATCGGAGGCTGCTATCACCGACTGCCCTAGGGGTTTTCCGACGCATAGGAGCACGGAGTCGTGCACTTCCGGGCATCGGCGCCAAACCGACGGTGGTACCAGCAAACGTCTCTTCTCCCATCCGAATTTTGTGAGGAATGAAATTCCATTGATTCATGTCCACAGTTTAACCCAAATCATATTTCTTAAGGACGGTTA
>NW_027286658.1:0-16266 GCF_022747635.1 Hetaerina americana | reverse complement strand
TGTGATACTTCCAACACTACTCTTTCCCTCACTCCTTCTTCAGTGCGCTGCTTATATCTACTAACTATTTGTCGTCTCCTGAGTATATCATTTTGTAATCGCCGTTCCAAAGGTCGTCTTCACTCCACTTTATTTCGACAATATCCAATATATTCAATCACAATCTACGATACCAACATAAGATTGCAAACTCAGTCTTTATACTCTACAGCGTGTCAATCACTTTTATTTAAAGCACATCCACACCCTATATTTCTCTAAGATGCTTTCCTAGTTGCATCTTCTAAGAAGAGCGGTGCGGTGAATTACATTAACCTCCCACATTATAGTACTGCTGTCATTACAGAACTTCATTCGTACCTGCAGGCACGTCGCAATATACTGATTAAGTGAATGCTGGTGATATTCTTAACACTTATATTGTTTGAAAATAAAATACTTCATCATTATTATTTCATAATTTTGGATACGCAGAGAAGATTATAATCTCCAGCATAAGAGTAACAAAATGTAGCTTCTTATCGATGGCTTGAATACAAGTGTTCTTTTATGCTGCGTTCCCTGTTGTTTAGTAGAAAACCATGTATTCAAAGATTCTTTAACCGTATCAAAACAGCAATCAAAACATGTCAATACAAGATTTGTATGAATAGTATCGGTAAAATTTTTTTCCGGACGTGTGCGTGAAGTGCTTAATTCAGACCAACTTTTCGGTTAAGTGTGCGCATGACCTCAGATAATATTGGCATTGATAAGGTGGCAGTACACACCTTGTTCTCTTAAAATTTCGCGCTGCGAAAGATCTGCACAAAATTAGTCCCGAAGGTATTGAAAGACGACCAAGAGCAGAGTCGAGTGTCTTCTTGCGAAGACCTTCTGCAATGGCATGGCGATGATTCCCCAACTCCTTAATAGTCCCGACTTAGCACCAGCAGACTATTTCCTTTTCCCAAACGTGAAATCCACCGTCAAAGCAGACCACCATGGGACCCTCAGTGCCGCCAAAGAAACTTGCATGCGTACAGTAAGAACCTTTCGGAATCCGCCTACAAGGGAGCTTTCGAGTCGTGAAAAAGCCGCTGGCACAGTTGTGCTGTCTCTCAAGGTATGTACTTTGAAGAATTTTAAGGCACTGCATAAATATCAGAAACAAATCTATTCCCAGAAACTTTTCTCGATACTTTTTATACAAACCAATCATTTATGTTTAGGAAAAGATATTGTGGATGCTCTTTAAGAAACTCACGCATGATACGAAGTATGGAAAGTAGTTTTTCCTGTTTTGAAGTGTTAATTATCATGAACAAGAGACCCTATATTTTCCTTAAGTTGTTACCTCTTTTAGATTGTATATGGGATCATCAGAGTACGAACATAACCACTTATCTTCTATTCCATACTATAAAATTTAAACAAGTTTCAGTAATATCTCTCATTTTGACAGTTTCCAGGAAAACTTGTTTTTGTTGCGTTAGATGAAATGTCTTCAAGTAATTCCTTACCACTTCGCATCGGTACACAAATTATCTTTTCTTTCTGGGTGGTCTCAGAATATTCAGTTTTAGATTGCATCGAATTACGATACATGGATTGGAAATACTAACTTTGTAATGCTCTGTAATTGCCATTAATTGTATTTGGACGTTAGGATATCACATTCACTTCTTAGTATTAACAAAAACATTTCAGGGAGAATTCAAAATGATAATATACCCTGATTAAGTTTGAAAGGGATTACTAGCGAATTCGTTTACCTAATACGATAAAGAGTACCAAATATTTGAATTAATACATTTGGTGATGAAAAATCACTGATCGCAGCTAAATAATAATTTTGCACAACATAGGAAAATGCAACAAGAAATTGGAAGGGATATTCCAATTTTTTGGTAATGCTTGTTGGTGCAGATAGATTCTTTGAACTTTTCGAAAATATTTAAGGATGATTGCATTTAATATATACTCACTCCTTCTCATTTACAATAGCAATTTTCATGTCATGGCATCGCAATGTCATGTATTATCACCCTCAGGAAATAATACGCTTTATATTTTTATTAAATGTAGGCTTACAGACTTCATTGTGGCAATGATGACAATTATAATGGTTGACGGTTTCAAAGAATTACACCAAAACATTGGAAAAAATTAGAGATATGCCATCAAAAATACAAGCTAGGAATAATGCTCTAATTTGTAACTAATTCCTGTCTTACAAAGTCGCTTAATACGATGGTGGGTTTTGTAGAAAAACTCCCAAGGGACTTGATGGACAGCCGCTGGAGTTGAATTTCTAGACGCCGGTAGCGACGAAACTTACACCAAAGGGTTCGCAAATCCGCAAGCCCGAGCTTCATGAGGGCAGGGAGACGGCAAAGCTAACATGAGAGGTAATATTAAGGGAGAAATCGTAGGCATCACCACTAGGGCACACGCGCGCATTTCGAAGCGGGATCGTTTGGAGACTCATGTGAGGAAACTCCAACGGCCGCCGATAGATGCCGGGAGGTGATGCGGCAGCAGCCCACCGTGAGTCTCCACAGCAGGGAGATTCACGGTGGGCATTGTCGGGCGGCAAGCGAAGGACAAAGTGAGACGAGAAGGAGAAGGTGGTGGGTCGTGTTGACAAAAAGGGGAATAAACAGAGCTAAGCCGTTCAGGATTCATACTAAATACGAGGAATTCCTGGGTACTTCCGGAAAAGAAGCGCATCTCCATGACAGCCACCTAATTTTGAAATTTAAAACAGCAGCACACCCAAGATATAAAAAAAAACCATAAACCCAGTAATCAACCTGAAGGTCGGTTATGGTAGAGTATGGTAGAGAAGGAAGGTGATGGTAGAGTTTACCCAATACTAAGCCCGACGGTGGGTGAAATTCACACATCAGTCTAGGGGGCCCAGTTCCTTTCCCTGTGCCGGTTATGGTTTCCCAGGAAGACCTGGTACCCGAAAAATCACATAGCTTGGCTGGAACCCTCCGTTCAGCAGTCCAACGCTCTACTCACTGGACTACCGCGACCCACACCCAAGATATAATAACACAATTAAATCATTACTTAAAAATGTTAAAATACACTATCAAGGCAAAGATTTTTATGCTATGAGGTTTACTTATTTCACATTCATCGCCGTTTCTTAGTCCTCTTACCTATGGACTTATATATATATATATATATATATATATATATATATATATATATATATATATATGTATATATACATATATATATATATAATATATATATATATATATATATACATATATATATATACATATAACGCAAGAAATAATGAAAGATGCATGGAAAGAAATAGAGGTAGGGATTAAAATCTGAGAGGAGCTCGTAAAATCTGCTAGGCTTGCTGATGACCGAGCTCTAGTTTGTCAGCCAGCCAAGGGGTTGCAAGGATTGCTGAGTGATTTGGAAATTCAGTGAGATGTGATGTAAGATAATGTGATGAGGGTTAATATAAATTAAGCAAAGGTAATTCGATTTTCCAGAAAGAGAAAGGCTAAGGTTAGATTAGTGTGGAGGGCAGAAACTACAGCTGAGGGAACATTATGTATCTCGGAAGTGTTTTGGGCCAAAATTGTTAAAGAATTAGGGATGTAAGGAGAAGAATTGCACTAGGCAAAGAGGCTTTCACAAGAAGGAGGGAGTTGACGAAAAGGACGTTCAGTAAGGATATTAAGAAAAGACTCGTAAAAACTTTAATTTGAAAAGGACGTTCAGTAAGGATGTTGAAAAAATACTCGGAAAAACTTTGATAGGTAGTGTATTTATGAACGGCGCGGAAACATGGTCACTGACGCAGGCTGATAAAAGTAAATTGGAGGTTATGAAATGTGGGTGTGGAGAAGAATAGACAAGGTGAAATGGACCGAAAGGAAAACAAATGAGTAAGTAGTATGAATTGTGAACGAGAAGATCGGAATTTTAGGAGAAATCATAAGGAGGCACGAAAATTAGATAGAGGGCGTTTTGATCGGCAGTGGGATGCTGAAAACTGTAATAGAGGGGAGAGTTTTATGCAAATTAGGAAATAGCAAGAACAGGATAGGGATACTGGACGGGATGATGGAAGGAAGGAAGTACACAGAGATGAAGAAGAACTTGATGCAGAGTAGGTTGCTGAATAGTGTTTTGTTAGGAAACAGAACGAACGAGTTCGTTCTGTTTCCTAACAAAGAAACTCAGAAAGAGACGAACAAGTTCGAGTCCCAGTCAAGGCGAATGATTTTTACGCTCTGAAATTGTTGCATTAAAATGCACATTAGCGGATGACTCCGTTAAAAGTTACTGTTGCGGCATCTCCCGCAGTTTCTTTGGAATTTGTCAAAGGGAAAACACCATACGTGTTTAAAGTTGGCTTTTAACCTCGTGGACAGTGGCGCCTCGCGCACGACTACGAATGCATGTGACATTGTATGTACGGTATTTCGTCATAACATCTAGTTCCTTTAAAAGCCCCAAAATTTCAGAGTTTAAGAGGACGTCTCGGTAGCTTAAGTGGCTAAAGCACTCGACCGGATATTGAGGGATCTGGGTTCGAGTCCCAGTCAAGGCGAATGATTTTTACGCTCTGAAATTGTTGCAGAAAATATCGTATTTATGTCCATCCAAAACCTACCTAAACTGGTTGATTAGCTTATGTGAGCGTGTGTGTGTGTATGTATATATATATATATATATATATATATATATATATATATATAGTCTCTCTTGAAGAAGGCCTCTGAGAGGGCCGAAAGCTCGAACAATTTACCGTGTGAGTGTTCTTTTAAATGTGTCTATTCTTTTCTATTTGTGTTATATTGTGTCAGCCCATTATTGTGCCGCTCGTGTGAGTTTTTCCGTACAATCGTATATATATATATATATATATATATATATATATATATATATATATATATATATATATATATATATATATATATATATGTATGCATGCATGTGTGTGTGTATATATATATGTATATATACATGTATGTATGTGTATATATATATATATATATATATGTCTGCATATACATACTTATATTCTTGGGAATAATAAAAGAGGTGACTTCCATCATTTACTACTACTCAACTTGGCCTTACTCAATTGTTTTTTAGCGTGAAAACGTCATTCAATGGTCGCCCCAATGGGGTCAGATGCCTTTGCCGCCTCACTGAGGAACAAACGCAGCGCGGACAAACTTTCATCTGGCTTCTAAGCTTCGACATATCTGGCATATGAGACCCTGTTAAGACCAATTACCATCGCTCCCGCAAGAACAGCTCTAGGGGTCATTGGAACGCACAAGCCCTTCCACCGCGTCAAGGTTAGAGTCTATGAAATGGTACTTTCTTCCGTCTAAGTCTTTGGAAGAATGAATGAACCCAGACTTCGGCAAAATGAATTACAAAGAGTTAAATATTATATTAATATTAGCAACAAAGCAACATATTAATTATATTATTATATTAATATTAGCAACAAAGTTTGCAGGGGAAGGCTGAAATTGGTGCGCTGTACATCAAAGTAGCAGCCTTTATCGGGAAGTAAGAAGGGAAGATCTATCCTTATAGTTAGAAATAAATCGGGTATGATAGTAGTTGATACAGAAAAGATCCAAGAGAGATGGAAGTAAAACTATATGTAGAAGAATGTTATGGTAAATAAATTAGGCCAACAAAGTTAGACATAGAAAAGGAACATGACGTAGAGGACGATAGCTTAGGTCCAGACATACTCGAAATGAGATAGAAAGGGGATTAATTGAGATGAAATCAAATTAGGCCGCCGGGGTAGACGACATTCCTGCAAAACTGTTGAAAGGTTCATGGAAACATGAGAGTAAGAGTCTATATGGACTAATTCGTAGTATCTCTGAGGAAGGAATCTGGCTGGAAGGATTTGTTAGGTCAGTGTTAGCTCTTATTCCGAAAAAGGTAAAGTCTAAATCATATGAGGACCACAGAACAATAAGTTTGATATCGATAAGTGATATCAGTTTGATATCATTAGCAAATGTTGTTCTCAAAATAATCGACAAAGGGAGAGAGTACGATGAATAACTATTTAGGGGATGATCAGTTTGGGTTTAGGAAGGGGAGAGGTACGCGTGATGCCATTGCAGTAATTTGATCACCAATCGAGAGGAATATAGAATACAACAAGGGTGTATTTATAGGGAATGGGATTTTGAAGACTGTAATAGAGGAGAGAATGTTAAACAAACGAGGAAAGGGCAGGAACAGGATTTGAGTGTTGGTAAGAATGAAGAGAGGAAGGAAGTACATATAGATGAAGAGGGACTTGTTGTAGAGCATGATGTGCGATTGTGTTGTATTAGGAGTCACACAACATTTATTTGTTTATTCTGTGCATTCAAAACTTACCATAACTGGTAGATTACCTTATTATACCAGGAATCATAGACTCGACATAGCCTCTACAAAAGTACATAATATTTTAATTGACCTTTTAAATCTCAATTTGTTCAATAGTAAATGATGCATAACATAAAAACAAGTTCCATTTCTCAATTACAGGTACCTGAATATAACCAACCACCATAATATGGATCCACCCGGAGGTGGGTTCTGTGAGGCAAGAAACAATAAAACGACTTTATAGCTTCACCTAGCTAACAGAGGGATAATGGATGCACGGGGCTCGGTAAACTGGATGGCGTGTCGGGATCTGTAGCGAGGGAGGAAAGGACACTGTGGCCGACGAAATCCTAACACATCTGATATGAAAAAGAGAAAGTAGAATCGAAGGAGTTTTATTATGGTAACATAGGGACATAAAACCTTGAAACTCGTAAGCACAAGTACACATATGTTAGGTGAAACGGTATGCAAAGTGGCGCTTCTCAGAAAACGAGGGGAAGACCCAGGAGATAGCATTTTTCAAGGGACGGATTGAGCCAGGCGAAATACTCGTCGGTGCGACGAGAATACCTTGGAGGGAAACGGTCACATAACTGGGCATTACCCTCGAAAAGCGCTTGCAGATGAAATGCCACGCGAAACGCACTGCCGCCTTTTCTGCAAACTGGAGGTGCCAACGACAGCCGATCCTTGGTCACTAATACATCACGGTACGAAGAAGGCTACTTCTCTATCAAGCCGTCCCTCGTCCGATAATTTTGTATGTTGCACCGGTTTTGTCGGGTGTCATGAACATAGTCGCGAGGAAAATCCTCAGCGTGGTGGATAGAAACAATCTCGGAGCGACGCTGAGGAATTGGCAGATCCAAAAAAATGCAGAATTGATGGAGCTCTCCGGAATCTCGCCGCTGGAGGAGATGCTGTAAACAAGATGCCGAGATTTTCTTCGCCAATCGGTGAATTTATTCCAAATGGAAATCCCCGGAATCCCGAATTTTGCGGTTCTCCCATGGGACAGGCATCCACGATCTCAATCGGGCACCCGTATCCAGACAGACCAACGGTCCTCCAAGCGGAGGCAACTAACGCCCTTCGGTAATCCTCCGAAATAGTGTCGCAACCGACCGCGGTTGCGACTTCACAGCGACGTTGGCGTCATAAAATTTCCGAATGTAATTATCGCTGAAGAGCCAAGAAGCTAGCCAGAGAAAAGAGCACGGCGCAAATATTCAGCCGCCTATTACCAAACGACGCATGTTAGGATACCTCAAAGGAAAAAAGGAGCAAATAAAAAATTTTATGTATATATATATATATATATATATATAAATAAATATATATATATATATATATATATATAGTACAATACACAGTAAAACACAATATAGAAACACAAAAAAAAAACACTCACACGTTATTTCTTGATATTTCGACGGAAACAATCCGTCTTCCTCTGAAGATATAGAAGTAATGACTGCCATTACTTCATAATGAGATTACTTCATATTTACTAAATAATGAGAGTCATTACTTCTATATCTTCAGAGGAATAGATAATGAGATTACTTCATATTTACTAAATAATGAGAGTCATTACTTCTATATCTTCAGAGGAAGACGGATTGTTTCCGTCGAAATATCAAGAAATAACGTGTGAGTGTTCTTTTTTTGTGTTTCTATATTGTGTTTTACTGTGTATTGTACTATTCGGCACTTCTGTGTTACGTCTACGAAAGCATATATATATATATATATATAATATATATATATATATATATATATATATATATATATATATATATAAGAACTGTATAGTGAAGAGCTTCGACCGACAAAGTTAGACGTGGAAAAGGAACATGACATAGAGGAAGACAGCTTAGGCCCAGGCATTCTAGACGATGAGATAGAAAGGGCATTAAGGGAGATGAAACTAAATAAGGCCGTGGTGATGGATAAAATTCCCGCGGAACTTTTAAAATGCTCAGGAAAATGTGGGAGGAAGAGGCTATATGGGCTGATTCGTAGTATCTATGAGGAAGGAATCTGGCCGGAAGACTTTGTGAGATCAGTTTTAGTTCCTATTCCGAAAAAGGTAAAGGCTACATCATGTGAGTACTACAGGATATTAAGTTTGATATCCCACGCACCTAAAGTTGTTCTCAGGATCATTAACAAAAGGATAGAAAGTAGGGCTAATGATTGCTTAGGGGATGACCAGTTTGGGTTTAGGAAGGGGAGAGGTACGCGTGATGCCATTGCAGTAATGAGATTATTAATCGAGAGGAATATAGAACACAACCAGGAGGTATTTGCCTGTTTCGTAGATTTCAAAAAAGCGTTTGATAGAGTGAATTGGGAAAAACTAATTAGTATATAGCAGAAAAAGGAATAGATTGGAGGGAAAGGAGGCTAATCCGCAACCTGCACATGTCTCAGACTGCTCAGGTGCGGGTGGGAAACGGGGAACCCGGTTGGGCAATGTTAGGAAGAGGTGCAAGGCAGAGTTGCCCATTATCACCGTTGCTATTCATCTTGTATGCAGAGGAAATGATCAAAGAGGCATGGGAAGAGCTGGAGGTAGGAATGAAAGAAAGGCGGGGAATTCGTAAAATCAGTTAGGTTTGCTGATGACCAAGCTTTAGTTTGTCAGTCAGCCAAGGGTCTGCAAGCATTGCTGAGTGAATTGGAAATTCAGTGCGACAGGTATGGGATGAGAATCAATATTAATAAAACAAAGGTTATGCGATTTTCTAGAAGGAAAAAGGCTAAGCTTAACATTAAAATAGGAGGGCAAAAACTAGAGCAGGTAGAACAGTTTACGTATCTCGGTAGTGTTTTGGACCAACACGGTCGAAGTAGTATGGACGTAAGGAGAAGAATTGCGCTAGGCAAAGAGGCTTTCACAAGGAGGAGGGAGTTGATGACGGGGACGTTGAGTAAGGATGTTAAGAAAAGACTCGTAAAAACTTTGATATGGAGCGTAGCTATATACGGCGCGGAAACGTGGTCATTGAAGCAGGAGGATAGACGTAGACTGGAGGCTTTTGATATGTGGGTGTGGAGAAGATGGAGAAGGTGAAATGGACAGAGAAGAAAACAAATGAGGAAGTACTTGGTATGGTGGGCGAAGAGAGGGGTTTGTTGGGAGCAATCCTATGGAGGCAGGAAAAGTGGCTGAAGGGGTTATTGGCTGGCAGCGGGATGTTGAAGACTGTAATTGAGGGGAGAATATTAGGCAAACGAGGAAAGGGAAGGAACAGGATAGGGATGTTGGACGGGATGAAGGGAGGAAGAAAGTACTCAGAGCTGAAGAGGGACCTGATGTAAAGTAGGATGTTTTGTTTTGCAAGCGGCCACAAATTATTTAATTAGTAATTATGTCCATCCAAAAACCTACCTTAACCGGTAGATTACCTAATAATATATATATATATATATATATATATATATACATATGCCAGTTTTGTGAGGAGAGATGTAGAGAGAACGAGCGTTACTGGAGTAATAGTTTCAGAGTAATATATATTGGATGACGGCAGTCAACGTGAATTAGCCGTAGTACTACGTAGAAAACTGAAAAGAGAGGGATTGATTAATATAGATTGCCTGTATGATAAAATTAAATCGGTAGAGATCAAAGCAGACCCTTCCAATCTAGCGGTGATCATGGTGTGCATGCCGAAAAGTAGTCTCTGAGAGGAAGGAGTAGAAAGGGTGTATGATCAATTCAAATAATAATAACCGGAAATTTACCGTTCAGATGCGCCTAACCTTAGTGGGGGGTTGGAAGGCAGCGGTAGACGGATGGATGGATGGGGGAGTGAAGGGGGACTACTGTTAGTACATAGTCTAGGAGAAAGAAGTCAACTACTGAAGCAGTTGGCTTCTTTCTCCTAGAAAAATGGGTTTTAATTATAACGACCATGTGGTTGTTTGAGTTTAATGCAGATTCAGGTCATAAAAACTTCAAATGGACTAGGAGGTGAAAAAGAGTGCCAAGGTTTAATGTTCAATCTTTAACAGAAATAAGAATTAAGAAGAAAAAGCAAAAAATTAATAAATATGTAATTGATATTAAGGAAATAAAAATGGATGGCTGAAAGCTGAGTGGATCTTAAGAACTGAATATAAACCAGTGGAAGAAACAATAGGAATGGTAAACAGAGAATTAAAATCAAATTAATATGGGCCACAGGGGTTTTGATCAAAATGGATGATAGAAGGAAATGCAATATCTTTACGAAATTGTGGAGAATAATGTACAGAGAGTTAGAATAATACGAAGAGTCAAATAATTTCAAAAGGTCAAATGTATATTTTAAAAATATCGACACGATTATACAAAGAAAATTCAGGCACAAGGAAAAATCGAAGGGCTTAATAATATTGGAAATGGAAAAATATTCAGGATGTAGCTATGAAAAAACTATACCAACCATAAGATGATGCCGTATGCGAGATCTCCTAATAAATTCACAGTTAATTTATTAACAGATCCTGAAAGAAAAAGAAAAAGAGCTTCACGGTGAAGACACTAGGGCGGTCAATTTAGAAATAGTACGTTATTACGACATAGGCGAGGAGAGCTTTGATCGAGGAATGTTAGATAGCTGAGAAACTTTTTCTCTTATAATTTTCTATGACCAGCGCACTTATGGCAAAGTATGAATAGTACTTAAACTACAACGGATATGCCCGCATGTCTAGTTAGAATTTCTTTCAGCATGTAATTTTTCGCCATAGCTATATCTTCACTAACTCTTAGAGTGTCTTCCTAATTTGTTACTCTCCCAATTTATTCTATCATTCTTCCGGGGAATCATATTTTAACCGTATTTCAATACCTCTTTGGTCACCCAGAAAACCAAGGTACCTAATAAATTAAATTAAATAGGTACAAGAGAGGGACCAAAAAAATGCTCTTTTTCAAGCAATGAAAAAATTACATAGAAATATTACGTTGAAATCCAAGAAAAAGTCGCATGGCTGGATATGAGATTTCACCAAAACGTAATAAAAGAGTAGAATTAATGATTTGTTTTCCTCTAGTTCTCAGGTTCTGATTTGTATTTTAATTTAGGGGAAAAGAATTCTTCACATGCCAATCCGGATGCTAATTTCCTTTCCCCGTATACTTTTCGCTACCACAATATGATATAAGTTGCAGTTGCAGTTATTAGAGGAGGAGATAGACAGATACACGTATGGTCATTTTCGCCATTAGGGTTAGGTAGTCGTAGGTTCAAGGAATATGGATGGGTGGAAACCTGTCGTCGACATTAGCCTACTCTTAACGAAAGGCCTTATGGGTCTCAGAGTTGAGCGTCCTTTCCGACGGACGACATTATTCACTTGAAATGACCAACAATAATCCAGAATTATCCCTCTTGCGGCATACTTTAATTCCTTAGGTTTTCATTTATCCGAGAAGTTAACTTGCTCGTATATCTACATACATACTATGGATTCCAACGCAGGAATGTCTCCAAAGGCATGACTTTCAGTGCTGGTGCATAACCGTTATTTACGAAGCAGGCACCATTCCTTCTGCCTTCTTCATTTCATAAATTTGATCCTTCTGAGATGGGTACCCAAGGATATTGTGGGACATTACGCGCAATCACATTGACCTTCCTCGTCATTTTTATTTGAATAATTCCCCAGTATTTGCTCGCAGATTTAATTTCTTTGTAATCCTTTTTCTCAAATATTTCGAACACGCTCGCTCGGTTAGGATCTCAAACTGCCCCTTTTGCCCAATTAATGCCAAATACTACGAGCAATGATTTAGCTTGGGCCAGCATTGTTTCAGGGGTGATTAAATTCTAAGAGTACTTCATAGAGTACTCAAAAGCTTAACTTATCGTTAAGGCTATAACTATAATTTTTCGAAACTGCAAAAGAAGGATTCCGTCGAATAAAAATGAGATAGGAAAATTTCACTCTGAAAAACTCACTAAATGTAAACTAAAGCACATAGACCTTGGAAATTCCCATTTCATCGTGGCTGTGAATAAGGGAGCCTTAATGGCTCCGCACGAGTTCTCAAATTTTATATTACGTACCTCCCCTCCCCCCATCCCTCTTATCTCCCTCCTATCCATTCCCTTCCCACCCCCCGCACCCTCTCTCTCTCTCCACTCCTTCAGGAGCGATACCAAAAATCCAGTCCGCCTCTCGACGGAGCGAACCCGAGCAGCTTGTTTGCATATCCAACCGCCTATTCACAACATTTGAAGTTCTCCCTCGTCTCGTTCCTTTTTTTTTTGTTTAGTCGCTCTATAATTTGGGAATCGAGTGAGAGGGCCACGATGACTCCTCGGCAAGCGTTAATGAACCCACTCGACCCGGTTGGGTCACCCCTCCGCGCCGCCCCAACACCAGCGCCCACGAACCAACCACGAAGCTTCCGATGCTCTCCTCCTCACCCTCCTTACAACCCTCCCCTTCCCCCAACCCTTCACCCCTCCTTCCATCCCCTCACTCACGCACAAGTGTCCCCGTGCTCCGGGCGTGGCACACAATGATAATCCCAAACCCATTCAGCGAATTAATTGAGACCACATTTCTCCTGGCGAAAATAATTATATTTTTTTCGACCCGAGCAACCGCGATACAGTACATTCCTGTCTTTCTTTGACGGTGTACCTTGAAAAAAAAAATCAAAACAATATCTCCCAACTCACAGTTCATTCTCTCGTCGTGTTTCCAGCTTCCTTTTTTTATTTCTCATTCTCTTAATTGTGGAGAAATAAATGAAAACAGCAAACTCCAGGACTCAGTTGCACTAGACCTCTCGCCCTTTCCTCTCGTCTTTCCCGCTTTTCCCTCCCTCGTCCACCCGTCAAAACTTCCAGTGCCCCCTCGCACAATAATTCTGGTTCTACGCACAAAATAATTGCTTCGTTCGGCCCTGTGGATTCTAAGAATTAACATTTCGCTCGAATGTCGTAACAACCTGTCCAGTTAAAACACGTCGCTGAAGCGAGTTACGAAGTTGTTCAGCAAGGCGATTAATGCTTACTAATAAGGAATTTCCGTTCATTTATAGCACATAAAATGTTGAAATAGTTTTAAATCCCTTGTTCTAGCAGATAACTATACTTTGGAACGAAATGTGTAATACACACATTTAGTCCAAATCCGGGCAGCCCGTAACATTGGTGAATTCCATTTCAAAATAGTGTAATTTTTTAAACCTTTAATGTTACACATGTGGGAGCATTCAATTTAGAGTGAATACAATTTGTTGACATCTCGCCCTTTATTTCACCAAACAAAATAATAGTAAACATTTTCATGGTAGATTTATGGTATTTTCTCACATGGGTTGAATCTGCGTATACTACTGAAATCGCAACTTCACATAAGTCCGAACGCCGGTGACGAGAGCGTAACCAATGATAGCTTACAAGGCCCCCGCAAAGCTACTACCGTGAACCCCACCGCTAAACAGGGTGACCCAATACCGGACTACCATCTCCAAATTGTTACGCAAAGATACTCATAGGTGTATAATTAACTTAAAGTTGGAAATGTCTTGAAATCAGTTTCACGTGCGCTAATGAATTAGTTTCTTTCACGCAAGACTCTCCACGGGAGGGTAACCAGGAATAATCATGGCCAGATAAGAATCCGAGCAATCAATGGCTAACAACCAGGCTACAAAGTGGTATCAGCGTTACCTGCACGGCATTTTCTATTGTGTTATCGTTTGCGGAATAGATTACTTTTTCAACTTTTGTGAGGTGTGGAGTTCTCAATTTAATCTCTCTAGTCCTTATAACAATTAATCAACTTATTGCAGTCCTGTGAGGTGGCTTTGCATGTATATAGCATCATGAATCAAAAGTTTGCTTCTGATGTACCCAGGATATTTTTTAATATAATTTACCCCCCGATTTGTGATTGATTTCCAACGCAAATTTTCTAATTATCTAATTACACAATGTTGATAATAACTACCTGTTAAAAGTACTCCCCTTCGATGCCGTTGATTTAATTCGGATATTAAACCTACATCTTGTTCATCCAATAATTTTACGAGTGACACATTTCATGTGAGTCTAAACTATCCATGAGTGCTTGGCTCTGGCTATCATCGGTTGAAGGCAGTAACAGACATTTATCTAAGGCTTGGTTTGTTACGTGAGGATAGTTTCCACCTGATACTAACCCTCATGCGTGGTGTAAAAGTAACGCATGTGAAATCTACACACGTAAATTCTCTCTCTGTGCCGCATGAGAGGATCTACAGGTATGTAGCACCCGACAATTAACGCAGCTTGGGTAAAGCTCAAGGTACCAAAAGACATCATTCGGAATCGAACCCAGGTCGTCCTAAAGCCCAGCCCTCTACCCACTACTAGCATTACTCGGCCGACTACATCTATCAACCAATTTCAGCATAAATGTATCATTGGGTTAATAAAAATTCTGTTTCATCTCTATTAAGGTCAATTTTATTACAGCTTCAGGCTAGAGGCGTGGGTTTTATTTTGTATTGAAGCGTACAGATTTTCTGAACAATTTATTTTAACGTACATTTTTCAGGAAAATATTATTATGGTTTCTTTGTTAGTCATATAAAAGACATTCTTTGCCTCCAAAATTGATCTACCACGGCCTAATAATAATAATTTATCCATCGCAAATAGAATCACGCACACACACACATACACAAACACACACACACACACACACACATATATATATATATATATATATATATATATATATATATATATATATATATATATATATATATATATATATATATATATATATATATATATATATATATATATATATATATATATATATATAGATATATATATATATATACATGCATCAATTTCAAGGCAATAAATATAGGTATAAAAAATAACAGACAAATAGATTGCAAAATTACAATTGGAAAAGGTGATATGATTCCAATTGTGGACTAACTCTCCTCTGCTGGGTTTTGCATACATGAAATTAATTTAAGTATTTAATTTAACAAACACTTATTTTAGTTCCAAATAAAACTGATTAATGAAATATGTTTAAAGATATGGGTAGGAAAAATTATTTTTAAAAACATTTTTTGGCAATGATCTTCGGTTTGGTGATTGCATGGGAAAGATACGCGCCTAGCGGACGACGCTACGAAGAAAACCAAGCCTTGGTCCCTCGCAGCAGGTAAGAAAATGATAAAAGTTCAAAAACTGCCAAATCTAGACTGTTTTATGCATTTTGAGAAAGTTTGTTGAATGTATAACTCACTGTCAAATTTACGTGATTAGAAGAAACAAATTTTAAAAATTGTTTGCATCTCTCCAACACGTGAGTATTTGTTTTATTTCAGTATATCACGAAAATTCTTCAAATAAGAGTTAGAAATTTTAAGAAATTTTTCATTTAAGCAAATAAAAACTGCAGATTATATGTGTTTGCATAGAATTTCGTTTTCGTTGAAGGATGGTGACGTAAAAATTTGTGCATCGTAAATGTAAAAAAATGCTCGTGAGAGTTTATACTCAAGTATTTAAAATTAACCTAAACAAATCACACTCATGCAGGTTTGAAACCAAAGTAAAATGGAAGTAAAATAACTTTAAGTACGGAGTAGGTAATTGTAATATGCAAAAATTATAGGGTAGAGGTACATTTGTAATTCTTGATCGATGTTTCTACCAGAGTCCACGTTCTTAAAGAATTGCGCAAAAAAATCTTGCAGAATGGAAATTTCTGTAAACAATGTAACATTTTAATACAGTTGTTTTTGACCTATCATTATCTAGTTAATCAATCATTGAATCGTAGCTTAAGTCGCGTGAATTCCCACGTTTAAATTTAATTAACTATATTCCACCTTTAAATCTACTAATATGGAAG
>NW_027286657.1:0-16318 GCF_022747635.1 Hetaerina americana | reverse complement strand
AACTAGTTTTTGAGTATTTTAGAAAAAATCGGCGAGGAATTGCGAGTGCCTAAAAATTGTATATTCTGACGCCATATCCGTGGACGAAATACTAACTAATTGGATGTGATGTTATTTTCAATTACTGTTCATTAATTCATCAACCTAGGTGACCTATTTGATTTGTACAATCACGATGCAACCCCTTAAAATTCTCGACGTGAACTATATTTTTTTGGGGAGGAGGATTTATTTGACCAGAGATTTATTTTTCCATTTCATATCCTTCGTTGGAATCACGTACTAGTCGGTCCTGCACGAGGGCGGCTAGTCCTGCAGAAATGAATTCATATAATTGATGAGAAAAAGTCAAAGGTTTTTTCTGTGAATAATAAATGGTGGGAGACGAGCGGAAGCTGTCGGGTGAAATCCATAGAGTGCAGAAAAAGTGGGTGGTGGAAATATTGAGTAGCTCTGGGATTTTAAAGGCCTTGATAGATGGGAGAATTTCAGGAATTCGTCCAAAGGAAAGGGAAGGAAACTGGCTTCCCGACCCTGATGGATGAACTCCATCCTACTTCAGGCAAACCCTCAACGCTGACCTATTACGTGGACAGTCTTAAAAGTTACGTACCTAGCGAAAACTTGAGAGTCATTTTCTTCAAATTAATTTTTATTTTTCAACATAATCTCCTTTTAAGTCTTTGAACTTTTTCTAGATCGAAGGCGACCAATAGATAAGGTCATTTGTGTCATTAGTGTTGGTTGGGAAAGGGAGGGTGGACAGAAACCCAGTATTGGTATTAGCCTACTCTTAGTGGAAGGCTCCAGAGGGGTCCGCAACCTAACGTCTTGTCCGACGGACGGCGTACTAACTCAAAAGTGCTCTCCACAAAGCACCTCAGGTAGGGTTTGGGATACCATTGAAAAATATTTGTTGTCTCCAGGATTTGAACTCGGACCCTCTCGGTGGGAAGTCTGTGGTGTGTTAGCCACAGCACCATGCCGATCCCTGAATACGGTGAATACAGGCAACCAATTCGAATTGCCTTTCGCGCATTTTTGACGTGGCAACCGCCAAAGTGTTAGGAGGTGCGTTGTCGTGATGAAGAAGCAATTTTTTCTTTTACAGATTCGGTCGTTTTTTTACAATTTCTACCTTCTGCTTGTTAACTTTTCAGAATACCCTAGTGACACCGAACTTGAGGTTCTCCATATGCTATCCATCTAATCAACATGGAATCGTGTAGAAGGTAGTTTCGAGATACCGGTAATTTAAATATTTGGGAGTAGCATGGTTAAAATAAAACATTGATTCGGTTTTGTGGCTCATCTCTTTCTTCTGGCTATGCGTGCCACGAAACGCACTGTTCCTTTCCTGTATGATGTTGTATGAATTCTAAACCACTGTCCTTTCCTCTTGTGCATTGTCTATTTCTCCTTTGGTGGGTGAAACAGCCCCCTGACGCTATCTCTTGGCTAAAGAATCGGGGCGCTTGGCGACATATTAGACCCACGGATCTCAGGGTAAATAACGTTTCCTCGATAGCTCAAGTGGTTAAGAGCATCCGCCCGGCAAGTGGAAAGATCCGAGGTTCGAGTCCCGGTCAAGGAAATATTTTTACTCTTGTGATCCGTTCGATTCCGCCTTCCCCACCGCTATTGTGTTCGTCCTTTACATGTGTTCCTATCCCTTTTCCTTATATCTGTTTCTGTATATATGAGTATTTATTCGCCGTTTGGCGGGATTTCGTGTTTGAATGTGTATATATATATATATATATATATATATATATATATATATATATATATAAAGCATATATGTATATATATATATATATATATATATATATATATACATATATATATATATATATATATATATATATATATATATATACATATATATATACATATATATACATATGCATGTATATATGTGCAATACACAGTAACACACAATATAGAAACACAAAAAAAGAACTGTTAAAAAAAAGAATGTGTTACTGTGTATTGTACTATTCGGCACTTCCGTGTTACGTCTACGAAAGCATATATGTATATATATATATATATATATATATATATATATATATATACATATATGCTTTATATGTATATATATATATATATATATATATATATATATATATATTTATGTGTATATGTGTGTGTGTGTGTGTGTGTGTCGCGGTAGTCCAGTGGGTAGAGCGTTAGACTGCTGACCGGAGGGTCCCGGGTTCGTTTCCCGGGCAAGGCACTCTGGGCGCCTGCAGCTGCACCCAAGCTAAAGTGATTTTTCGGGTACCAGGTCTTCCTGGGAAACCATAACCGGCATAGGGAAAGGAACTGGCCCCCAACCCTGATGTGTGAATTTCACACGCTGTATATTCCGCCTTCCCCACCTCTACTGTGTTTGTCCTTTATATGTGTTCCTATCCCTTTTCCTATTTTCCTATATATCTGTTTCTATTGCGAATGAGTATTTGTTCGCCGTTTGTCGGGATTTCGTGTTTTAATGCGTATTAGGCCAAATTGGTTCGTCTCTTCTTCTGGTTATGCGTACCACGAAACGCACTGTTCCTACCCTTTATGATGTTGTATGATTGCTAAACTAGTTCCTTTCCTCTTGTTTGTGTTGTCTATTTCTCCTTTGGTGGGAGGAACAGCTCCCTAACGCCATCTCTTAGCCAAAAAATCGGGGCACTTGGTTGCATAAAGCATCGCAGATCTCAGTGTAAATTACGTTTCCTGGATAACTGAAATGGTTAAGAGCCTCCGCCCGGCAAGTGGAGAGAACCGGAATTCAAATCCCGGTCTAGGAAATATTTTTACATTCGTAATCTGCTTGATTCCGCCTTCTCCACTTCTCCTATGTTCGTCCTTTATATTGGTTCCTATCCCTTTTCCTTATATCTGTTTCTATTGCGAATGAGCGTTTGTTCGCCGTTTGGCGGGATTTCGTGTTTTAATATGTGTGTGTACATATAAACAGATACCTTTTTGTATTGTATGCTAGGCTTTTACGACTAAAATGCACTCTCGACCTTTTTTTGCTTGGGTCTTCACCATCTTGTTTGAAACATAATATTTTGGCGGTGGTTTTTGTTGATAATCAATCTCAATCCTCCCCTCTCAAGTGTTGAAAAGAAATTCATGAATCACAGATTATGTAATAAAACTTTTAAATACAATTAGTTTTCAGGCACATGCATATGAAATAAACCTGATGGTTTATTTCAAAGGAAACACTTGGTTTTTCCACATAAAATATTTATTCACGACCTAGGTTTCGACGCTCAGCGTCATCTTCAGGTGAAATACAGGCCAAAATCTTTCTTTATATAACAGAAGGAATGGGGAGGTGGGGGGGGGGGTGTGTATGGATGTAAGAAAGGAAGAGGAGATGGTGGGGGAGGGAAAGGAGCGGGATTGGGGTATTACTGAGAAGGAGGAGTCAAGGTTAGTTTCCTTTGCAATATGTATCGTTTCCACAAAGTGACGCCTGAAGCTATCTCCTTTTATGTGGAAAAACCAAGTGTTTCCTTTGCAATATGTATCGTTTCCACAAAGTGACGCCTGAAGCTATCTCCTTTATCTGATGGTTTATTGACAAAAAAACAAAACTACTTTCCTGACAAAATTAGTTATATTTGTATGAAATAATCCGTGCATCTTCACGAAGTTTAGTTTTAATTTCTTGCCGATGCTGCATTACACGAAGCAACTTCTGTACAAACGAATTTCGCTAATGACAATATGGAATGCTATCCCCTTTTGAATTGAATAGAGCTAAAACGCTTGTAAATCCAAAGCTTGATGGTCAGCAAGCTGATGATATTAGTATGGTGGGCGAGGAGAGGGGTTTGTTGGGAGCAATCCTATGGAGGCAGGAAAAGTGGACGAAGGGGGTATTGACCGGCAGTGGGATGTTGAAGACTGTAATAGAGGGGAGAATGTTATGTAAGCGAAGAAAGGGTAGGAACAGGGTAGGGATGTTGAACGGGGTGAAGGGAGGAAGGTAGTACTGAGAAATGAAGAGGGAATTGGTGTAGACTAGGTCGCTGGAATGTGTTTTGTAGGGAAAGACAAGGGAATTGTTTGGTTAATGTGTCCATCCAAAACCTACCTTAACCGGTAGATTACCTATGTATAGCAAAGAAACTCATTGTTTGAAGTGTTTCAAGGGGACTTACTACTTTTACAAATATATCTAATACTTCCCTGTCTCTGTGCGCTCAATTTAGATAAAAAATTTGATAAAATATTTTCGAAGGATGTTTTCACATTGAATTGCTATTGAATCATAGTAAAGCTGTACTTTTGGAAGAAACTGTAAATCAGTTTATTACACTTCAGCGTTCATTGTACATATTACTTTAATGCTGTCGCATAATTCCAAATGGCGATTATATTGATATTTTTGTACGTTAAAATTTGGTATAATCACGAATGTAATATCTACAGAAATTAAGATTAGGAATCACGAAAAATCGTTGTTACGTTGATGCATTAATTTTTTCCTTTTCCCTTTCAATACGCTTTTATTGGGCACTCGTAATTTTCTCTGTGTAATACTGGATGTGGATGAAAAATATAAGGCGGATTAATATCAGTAAAGCTTCCACCTCCCTATAAATATAAGCGCTTGCCACAGCAAATCTTGAAGGGAAGGTAATCTCGTTTGATGCGGTTCTACGAACCCCTCGTCTCAGTTTATTGGCGGAAAGAGGGGAGTGGATTATACTTCACCGCATATGTCATTCCTCTCGCTATCTTCAAGTCGACACCGGCAAACTTATTCTATCGTCCTTCCGATCAATATAGAGCCGAAAATGACCCGAATGTGTCATTATTATGGAAAAGCGTTGTGGTTCACTGAAGAAAAATCTGTCGCGTCGGGATTACAGCAAGGTAATAAATAAACATTATAACGAAACAGTCCTCACCGTGCCCGGACGAAATTAAATTCTATTAAATTTTAAAAGAACTTCTAAAATATTTAATATGGGCGTTCCTCTCTAATTTTTATTGCTCCTTCAAAAAAATAAATTCACTTCAAATATCGCATTTCCTCCCCTGTTTAATCGGCCCTCCGTCCTGGTTACAGCTTCTCAAGATGCATCCCTGATAGGCACACCCGCGCATAAAATCCCCCCAACATCGCAATAAATGCGTCCATTCTCCCTTTCTTCTTCCCAGCACCCCCTCCCACCCTCCCGCCGATTCCCCTCCGTGACATTCGCGGCGACAGGTCCTGAATTGTATCTTCCCCTTCCCATCGATAGGCTTCCTAAGAATGTCGTTCGGTAAGTCGCGTTTTGCACGTCTTCCGCAGATCGGGAAGTTAATTTGTGCGATCGGAAGCGTGGGAAACTGCGCTAAAACTCTTCTGGAGCACTCGTTTTTTCATTCGTCGAGTTGATTGAATTTTATCACTCGCTCATCTTGCTGGCGGTATGTTTAGAATTTGCAACTGAAGATTTGCACATCGGTTGCCCTCGTTCCTCATCTGTATGTAGGGGGAAGATGTTTTTTTTTAAGGTAAAGAACTCGTGGAATCGATGTGGAAGTTGAAAATTGAGATTTTTTTTACGAAAAATGAACTTGTCGAAAGAGATTCCAACGACCGTCAAGATTAGCCAATCACCGGCACGACCGATCCAAATGTGACTCTCTCCTGTTTATTACCGCAAAAACTTGTGAATCCAGCCATGTTCCTCGTGTTCAGCTCGCATTTATTCTTATCCTGGAAAACCCGAGTTTCACTTCCCCAGATGTGGGGAGGAGTGTGCTTTTATACCCGACCATTTTGCTACCTAACGCAAACCCGCATTCTTCATATATACTCTGTACCACCAACAACTTTCCCTCCGACATCGGCACGCCTTTAAACCTCTTTACCCGTTCAATCTTCCTCGCAAGCATTATTCCAATCCAGTATTCTGTATTTCCAGGTAATTTTTCAATTGACACTGTCTATACGTTGAACGATGCATTTATTTCCATCTCCCAACCAAACACAGCCTCACATCCGACACAATAATACAACCCTCTTCAATTAAGTATTAGCCCCGCCTCCCTTCATTTTGCAAGACACTCCATTTCCTACCCCCAATTCTTTTACATAACTTTCCTATTTCACAGCATTACAGACCTTAACATACCATCCCTAATTAAAACTCTTTGCATCCATCTTTCCTCCCTCCTTTGAATTTCTCCCAACCATCCCCTCTCCTGCTTCATCATGCCTTGCAATTTCTTCTTTGTTTTCGTTCCTCTCCATTTAATCTTTTCCGTCCTTCACCACACCCAAATGTTAAAATCCCTCAATCTATGTTTATCTTCCTGCTTCAATGGTCACGTTTCCATCCCGCTCAATACCACACTCTATATGAGCTCGTCAAAGTTTTTAAAAGCCATTCCTTAGCATCCTTACTCGTCCCTGTTATCAATTTCTTCCTCCTTGTGAAAGCTTCTTTCTCTGACGCAATTATTCATCATATGTTCCTCCTACGTTGGCCATTTTAGTCCAAGACTCTTCCATGACAAGCAAACTGTCCCACCTGCTCTAGTTTATGAACTCCCATTTTAATATTTAACTTGACCATCCTCTTTCTGGATAACCTCATAACCTTTGTTTCATCTACATTTACTCTCGTTACTTACCTATCGCACTGATCTTCTCATGCGCTCAGAAATGATTGTAATCTCTTGGCTGGCTGGCAAACTGAAGCTCGGTCATCCACAAACCTGATTTTCTGAATTATCCACTGACTTTCATTCCTATCTCCAGTAATTTCCCTGCCATTCTTTGCTCACCATTTCCTTCACATAAATAAAATCATCCCGCCGCCGTTTACGCTAAGTATGCGATCACGAAACCGGATCAGCACGTCTTTTCTCTTCCGTCTTGAGAATTATCCCCGTCGACTTACGCGAGGAACGCTTTGTTTTTTTACGCTTTCCCTTCTTCTCCAAGCTCAACCCTTTTCCCATCCGATGCCTGGTGGCTCCGAGTGAGACGTTTAAGCTGGATGTGTTTATGGGGCGAGGTGTTGATGATTGGGTAGATCCAAGGGCTGGGAGAGGGGGGCGAAGGGTGTTAAGAGGGGGATCTAATCCTTCCCTTCGTGAGAAGGACGCGACAGTCGGCACTTTTTATCAGAACCCGGATTGGAGTGGGCGGAGCGGAATGTTATGATCCTCGCGGTTCGCTCATCCTCTGTTTATGCCGTTTAAAGCCGATGGTTGAGGCCTCCCCGAGTGCGCCTCCCCTTCTCACTCTGGCGTCTCTTTAAGTTCTCTCTACCGTCGTTCCCGGTGAAAGGAGACTTATCTTACAGAGAAACAGTCGATGGCCCTTGAACGACTTAGACTCTTCATCCATTTCATTCTTCCTTTTTTTCCACTCGCCGTTTCTCTCCTTCCGTGTGTGGCTTCCGAGATCAGCGAGAAAGCTCTTTTATATTTTTTTTTACTCTTACCCTCTCTCACTCACTTAGAAAACAGTCGTCACGTCCGAGACGTCTGGGGAAGCCCCATGTGATATTTCCGTTTTACAGCCTTTGATAAATCCCACCTCGCCACCCTCCGCCTTTCCCCTCCCCATAAGATCCCAGTAGCCCGTGGAGTATGTCTTCCGAGCAGCTGTTTGAAAGGCGAAGCTGTTATTTTACTCGACACAATGGCAACTCCCCCCCCCTAGTCTGCCGTGAATAGCTTATCTTGTTCGATACGGGATAATTGTAATGCATGGCTGTAACACAATTGGAAGAAGGTGGATGATTAGATGAAAATAATAAATATGTTTTTAAAAAGGGGAATGAATCACTTAAAGCGCCAATGCGGAAGCGTTATTAATGGTGCACTGTCCGTGTTTTAAGTGAACAGCCTTACGCGTAGCCCATCATTATCAATTCAGTTGGAACAGCAGTTGTCAACAGGTGTGGTATTCATTGAAGTATGTATGCATGTATATAATCTGTCTAGTGTTTAATGAGCATTCGTTCTCCTCATTCATGCCCAAAGCCCTTGTTGTTTAAGTTTGTTATAGCGCTGGATTACGGGGGTGTGTCGTTGGAGGAATAGCATCGGGTGGGGAGTAAAATCGTTCGATGGATTGGCATGAAAGGAGAGAGTTTTGAGGATTGAGTAGGGCTTCGGAAAATCTCCCTGTGCCTTACGGCGATGAAAGGGCTCGCGGCTCCTCTTAAATTGCCATCGCTTTGATTTTGAGAGGGATTCATTGAATCCTTTTGAGGTTGTAAGGAAAGAGAGGGCTTGCATGTCAGCCCATAAATGAAAGATCTGCGGCGGTGAACTCGTATAAACAGTTTGTGGGAAGTGTATCATGTTGCTCGTTTCGATTCCTCGCTGCAATGAAGAGTGAAGGATGCATAGATCATCATCAACCATCGGTTAGGAATGGAATGAATGCCCCGCCGGCTAACCTATTTGAGTTGCAGAATCAACGGTATGATGAAAATTCAGTTCATCAATTTGAGTTCATCAATTTTTAAGTCGATGATTCAATCTGATTTTTCTCACAATTTTCCTGCCTGGACAATTCTGAAGTTCTTTAAAAACAAGCATTGAATAATGTGCCAGTTGCATGTTGTGTTTTGTTTTTATAGCAATGAATGAAAAGTCCCAGAAGTACCCGGCCTGACCTAGAGATGGAGATAGTTGTTTGAAAAATATCACAGTATTAGAAAGTATGCAATCTATAAAGCAAATGCTTCAAGTTTGAAGACGCCAGTATTTGTTTGGCAGCCATCAATAGTGAGCATTTTCAGTGAATTCGTGAAAATGGAGAAAATTGTTCATCGTTATGTGATACAATACGTTTATTTGAAAGGCCTCAGCCGAACCAATATAAAATCCGAATTGTAATCTACTCTGGGTTAGTCTGCTCCTTCGTTTACAACAGGATTATATTTGGTAGTAGATTTTAAAGGAGGTAGTAGGTTTTAAAGTGATACTGGATGATCGTCGACTGAAAGTGCACGAGTTAGCAGACATAGTAGGAATTTCAAAAGGTGTGGTACATCGCATATTAACTGAAAATTTGGACATGAGAAAGCTGTGTGCAAGCTGGACGCCGCGTTTGCTCACACTCAAGCAAAACCAGGGTTGTGAAGATGTTTCAATTGAGTGTTTAGCAAAGCTTCACAGCAGCAAAGCAGAATATTTTGTGCGCCGTTTCATAACCATGGATGAAACGTGGGTCCATTACTTCACACCCAAGACAAATGAATAAATAAGGATCAATGGATTCAAAAGGGAGAACCGGCTCCAAAGACGGCCAAGACCATTTCAACTGCAGACAAGGTCATGGCGTCGGTTTTTTGGGATGCGCCGGAATAATTTTCATCTTAAAAATGGAAAAACTATCAACGGCGAGTATTATGCGAACTTATTACAACGTTAGAGCGAAAAAATCAAGCAAAAATGGCCGCATTTGGCTAAGAAGAATGTGTTTTTTCATCAAGACAATACACCACCTCACAATCCGTAATTGCGGTGGCCAAAATTCATGAATTTAAGTTTGAATTTCCGCCTAATGCACCGTATTTGCCATGTTTAATTCCCTCGGATTATTTTCTGTTCGCAAACTTGAAAAAAATGGCTCGGTGGTCAAAGATTTTCCATCCGCGAAGAAAAGATGTCGGCAGTTAATGGCTATTTTGAGGAGAAAGACGGTGCTTACCAGAAAAAGAGTATCGAACTTATTGAACATCGCTGGGAAAAGTGTATAGAGCTGAAGGGAGATTATGTTGAAAAATAAATACATTTTTTCCAAACTTTTTGTGTTTCCTTGTTTGGCAGGTACTTCTGTATTACCCTTTAATTATTGGTAACCCATTGGAAAAGGTTTTATTGAAAGCATTAAATAATACTAAGTTGGTATACTCTAGATGGTGAAACTTTGTCAAAATAAGAATGCGATACATACTTCATTGAGGAAGTTAAAGGGCTCACATCTAGCCTCAATGAAAACTTTACGGGGAAGGGATTCTTAAAGCCAGGATTAATCAGGAACGAATTTTAAGATGGTTTAAAAAAGAAGACAACATTTTCCTGTTAACATATTCATTATTTATTCATTAATGTATAGCGCTCTTCACCTTGTATGGTACTTTAGTGGGGTAGATTATTACACCCAAGTCTCGTACTTTACACTGTGCGTGTACGTGCAGTATTTTTTATTTACAACGATTCAATACTTGCATTTTACCTCCAAAGGCTTCACGTATATGATCTGAGGCATTGGACCTCTTAATGATTTATTTTCTAAGATTCTTTCATCATTGTAGGACTTTCTAAGAGAACCTATCGCCCTCAACCATCCACGACAGGTTGAAGTAAAATGAAATAAACTCCGTTAAAAATGAAATGGAATGCTCTTTTCGCCTTCGCATAATTCGTGACAGTATCGAAAAGATAGATGGATAGAGATCTTTCTTTGGGCGAAATTGAGAACTAATGGTACCTTCTTCCATTTAACTCATTGCAATTGAAAAGCAGCGAAGGATTGACAGGAATTAATGACAGGAATGCGAGCTCATTTCCACATTTTCCTCGTGTGAGGGTTATACATAATTAATCGTGGTTGAAATAATCAATATGCAATAGCGGTAATCAGGCGTGACCAGTCGAATGACAATGCTGAACACGTTCCCTCAACGCGAACACACAGGAATTCTGGATGCATCCCAAACACTCACGAACAGGATGTCTATTATAGGCACTTGATCACTTAATAAGGTTCTCCTGAAAGCATCCAAGTTATATCATTATATACAGACAGTATATATATATATATATATATATATATATATATATATATATAAAATATCTTCGAAATGGAACGCTCTTCGGCGACGCACAAATATGTAAAAAAGTTTTTACATATATATATATATATATATATATATATATATATATATATATATATATACATATATATACATATATATGTATACACGAGGCATGCTCATATGGAAAAGATATACTCATATGGAACACATTTTATTGGCACTTCTAGTTAGCTACAAACCTACTTCACTTCTCTACATAATCGCCGTTCATTTCGAAGTATTTTTTGTACCGCTGCACCAGCCTCTTAAAACCCTCTGCATAGAAGCTCGCCACCTGAGAGTTTAACCAATTGACAACAGCGTTCTTGACTTCCTCTTCGGTTTCGAAACGTTGTCCACCGAGCCACTGTTTCAAGTGCAAGAAGAGGAAGTAGTCGCTAGGCGCGAGGTCAGAACTGTACGGTGGGTGGTCGAAGAGTTCCCAACGAAAATCTTGAATTTTCTTATTGTTTTTGGCGGCAGTGTGAGGACGCACGTTATCGTGGAGGAGAATTACGCCAGATGACAGTTTCCCGCATTGTTTTTTTTTGGATCGCACGTCTCAGTTTGTTGAGCGTTTTGCAGTTCACAACAGCTGTAATTGTTTTCCCACGTTCCATAAAATCCACTAAAAGAACACCGTTTATGTCCCAAAAAACGGTAGCCATCAATTTTCTACTTATGTACGGAGTTTGCTTGAACTTTTTCGGTTTTGGTGAATATGAGTGTCGCCACCGCATCGATTGCTGTTTTGTTTCTTGATTGATGTAGGTTATCCACGTCTCGTCCCCGGTAACAATGCTAGAAAACAAGTCATCTCCATCTTGTTGGTAACGGCCGAAAAACTCTCGTCCACTGGGCATTCTTTGCTCTTTGTGGTGGTCGGTGAGCATTTTCAGTGCCCACCTTACACACAATTCGTGGTACCCGAGATATTCCGTGAACATATTGTTGGCAGTAGTGCGTCCAAGTTGAGAGCTTACGAGTACAGTTGTGAGTAATATCAGCTTCCGTCATAAACTTGCCACGCGCCGGCAGACTGCTGCTAAGAAAAACGTATACTTTTTTCGTTAAGCAATATTTGTTGACATTCCTAGGCCAGCTTTGATAATATAGGTGAATGCAAAATGGATGCATGATAATCTCTTTCTTCGTTTATTTACATTGACAACCAAGCTCAAGCTAGTCCCCTGTCTCTTTATATTTAAAGAACGTAAATTTATTTTTTATAATTTTTCATAATTCTTGCGATAATATTCCTCTCGCATTATTATTGTTATCAAGATCGATGCTTTAAGTGTCGATTGCGGAATATTTTAATCGGTGTATATCTTGGAGACCTAGGTCATAGAAATTATTACTCATCACAGTAGACTTTCTAACTGGGTAACTCTGATGGATTCGCACCCTTTTCTGTGCTTCTTTCCCATCTTTTAGTCCTGCGTCCCAACTCCAGTCTCCATTTCCTGCCTGCTTACATGCTTATTTTCTTCCCACTGTCACCGCTCCCCTCCCCTATCTTCCACCCTCCCCATCGGCACATACCGGACTGGTTTAATCACCCGGGAGAATCGGTACAGAATCCGCGGTTCAAACCGATCTAAGGTAATTCTTCAGATTCATTTACGGGAGGTTGAAAAAATATTTGTTAAAAAATATTTTCCTTGACATTCCCAGAATTCTTCCTCCCCACCCCCTTCCTCGGAGAAAGCCAGTCACGACAACGCGTTACCAGGTCCTGCTCCGCATTGGAGGGGGGGGGCAGGGTCTGGCGGCGCCGTGGCGGGATGAGGGTACGGGGTTATGCCTTCCTTCCCACTCCACACCCCAGGCGACGGTAACCGGACCTTAGTAAGGGTACGAGAAGGGTGGCCACGAAAGGGAGTCCTAAAATAAACCCCGTACTATTTTCGCCTTGGGGGATAAATCTCGAGCTAATACCTTTTAAGAGTAGGAGCGTGTGGAGTGGCGGAGGAGAGGGGAGGGTTTATTATTGGGGGTTGTTTTACAAGAGGGTGGTTAGGGTTGTTTCCTTCGTGTTGCAATGCCTGAGCCACAATTAAAAATCGCCCAAGATCGGTCCATCGGGTGTGGAGGAGATGGGTTCCGGGTGGAAATAAGATGAAAAAAATAGTTGATGTGTAAAGTTGGGAAAAGATGCCAGTAAAACCATTTGACGACGACTCGCGCCCCATAGTGCCATCCAAAGGGGGTGGTGAGAGGGTTGGGATCTCTGGGAGGAGATTCCCTCCCCTTTGCCCGGAGATTGGGGAGGTTGATGTAAGAATGGGGTGGTGGGTCTGCCATCCTTGATTCAGAGAGCACCCCAAAGGAACGAGCGTCGGCCCGTGAAACGAGAAGTCTCTCCCTTCGTCTCCCCGCCCCTGCCAACCCTTATTTGGGGGGAGCGGTGTACCCTAGGGGTTGCATTACGACGGTACGGGTGGGAGGAAGAGGAGGAGTTGGGGAAGTGTCGGAGTATTATAGGGTGTGGGGTCTATTGCAGTTCCCTTCCTTCTCCCGTCCCTTCCCCCCAAGTCTATGCGAGGGGCGCGGACGAAGGGTAGAGGGGGTTGATTGTCTAACCGGGAGTCCGCCTTGCGTAATTCCAAGTTCGGTTGACTACTGCCGAGTCGTTTGGTCGCACGGAGAGGGTGCACGAGGTCGTCTCACGTGCTAGGGTGTCGACCCTAGGGTGGGTTGCTTTTATTTCCATAAAAAAAGGGGCGGTGTGCGGGATAGACACAATTACTGGGTCTCGTATGTAGGGGCGTGTGTGTGTTAGCCATCGGTCTCCACCCCTCCCCTTCCTCCTACCCTCCTTCCCCCTCCTCCTCCTTGTACCCTCTCCTCCCCCTTCCCCTTCTCTCCCCCACCTATCCACATCACAAGTCTCGGAATGGGGGTCGTATAAAAAAAAATGTTTTTCATAAATTTTCGCTGGCCAGTGGTTTTAAGGGTAGCTTCCTTCGGGTGGTCTCTGTGCTTTTCTTCACCGCCACCCCCCGCATACGTACGCACTCCTTTTCCCGACCCTCCTTTACAATTTCTCCGTCCGTCTTGCCTCCCTTTTTCTCTCCTTCCCCTTGAATCCTCCCTTTCCCTTTTAGTGTTTGAGATTTTTTTCTTTTTTTTTGGGAATTTTCCATTCCACGGTTCAGTTGTCTCAAATGCGAGCGTCAGAAGCTCGTACGCACTCAATTACGGGATAAAAATCTCTTTCACTGCCGTGTCTCCTCCCCAAGTCGTCTCTTCTCTTCGCATATCCATTTGTGGACGATTTCTCCTGCATAATGCCGCTTCATCTATTTCTTTTTAGTTTGTGTACCCCAGTGCCATGGGGAAGAAATGAAAGAAGGCGCTTTTTGATGTTCGTTTGGGCCAAAAACATGCCAATCGCCTCGGGTGGTTCCCTATGTAAAATTTTCGTCATAACTTCTTTTAAACACAAAATCTTTAAAAATAAATTTATTTTCATATCTTTTTCCTTTTCCTCTCCCGTCCAGTAGGAATAATACTATTGAACTAATTTGAAAAAGCACTAAAGTCGGTTCCACCATCTTTAGATGACCGCACCAGAGAGAATCGTGGAGATTTTCTCCTAATTGAGACTCTTGGTATTTGTGTGAATCAATTCAAAAGCATAAACGCCGACAACTTGGCGTATCTATTCCTTCTAAGTTTGTTTTCTCCTTTCCAGGGTGGTAGTTTAAGGGTTTTGCTTGCCCATTCGTTTACGTGAAATTTAGCCAAGACTTTATTGGATTAGATAGATGAAATTAATAAGAAGATATGTACTTGACGTTGGTAAATTTGAATGTGCAAGGTTTTAAATTGCAATTCAATAGTTGGTGAAATACCAAGCACAATAATTTGTATGAAAGAGGGAAGTGCAGCGGGAACCAGGGTCAGGGTATATTGTGTAGGTGGTTTAAAAAAATAACGTGGTTCAATATTTCATTTCCTTGAGAACTAACGAACCGTTCACGTATTAACTGCTTCTGCCGACTACCAATCAACATTGCCATTATCTGTTTACTCACATTGAACATGGGTACATAGGGTTTTCTCCCAGTGACCGGTAACAAGCATTATAGAACGATATTTCTCCTGGAATGTGTCATATTTTAACTGAACCCTATTTTTTGCGTTTTGATTGTATTCCGGCACCGCCCCTCGTTATCATTAACGACCGTGGTATCCAGAAATACTATTTATTACTCATTGACCCACAAAGGTCTCAGTAATTTTCAGTTCTCTAATTGCTTCGTGTGTTCTTATGGAATAATGCCCAAGCAATCTACTGTTGGGGAGAAGCTCCCCTTTCAGTATCTTCGAAGTATTTTTTCAACCTTTCTTTTTGAATATGTGCGTTTTTCATCCGATCGTTAACGGATTGTAAAAGGATTTAAGTTAATATTACTTTTTCTGAGATACTTTTACATGTGGAGAACGGGAGGGGGGCTTTTAGTAAGTAGTTTATACGTTCAGTGTAAGGGTCGCCTATGAGGAGAGGACATCTCATTCCTAAAGAAGAATTTCCTCCTGAATTGCATTGGCGTATATATTCGTATATATGGCAAATACGTATCTTTGTTTTTCAATAACTCATTGAGAATCGGAATGGATTTTCAGATTTCCAAAAGTAGATCAGGCTGACACTGGTTTGAGCACTGCATTGCTATAGAATGGTTTTGAGGCAACACTTTGTGGAAGCGATTCATATCGGAAAAGAAAATACTTTGATCTTCCAAATATATTTTTTACTGCCCACGACCTATGTTTCGACTTACAAAGACTCATCTGATGATAGCATCGTAAGTCAAAACGTAGGTCGTGTTCAATAAAACATATTTGTGGAATAAGACATGTGGTTGATGTAGGCGTAAACACTGGAGCCTTTAAAATTAAATGTCCAATCGGGAGATTTATATTGAGAAGAAGAGAAAAGAGGCAAAACATATACTTGTGAGATAAAGTGTTTAGCGGATACACATGGCAGTTACTTCGTTCCATTTAAAAAGGATAATATCAACACGACCTTGGCACATCAATAGCTGCATTGGTGAATGTTAAAGTTGGAACTGGAAATACGAATGTTGACTAATATTGACAAATATATAAAACCTTAATGGAGATCACATTTTAATTGTGATACTTTAACTGACTAAATGGTCGAAAATGTTAATGCCAATTTATTTAACAATGTGTTTACTTTATTTAATGGTGCTTCATTTACAAATGGTGCGAATTTCAGTCTCATTAGGTGTTAATGTTGCATAGTTACGCAATGGACCTGCACCTTTCTTTTCTAACGTACGAGATGAGTTCACCGTGGAAACCAACTTAATTGATTTTTTTTAAACTCCTTAATCGATTCGTTCCTCATGTTTCATGATCTCAAGAAACCCCAGCCCACTGTCCAAATGAGGTTGCCGTGGGTTGGATTTAGCATCCTAAGTAGTTGGTTCTCCGGG